>NW_021604594.1:6945972-6946283 GCF_004785775.1 Grammomys surdaster
GGTAGGAAAGGGAAAGGGAAAGGGAAAGGGAAAGGGAAAGAGAAGGAAAAAGGAAAGGGAAGGGAAGGAAAAAGGAAAGGGAAAGGAAGGAAAAAGGAAAGGGAAAGGGAAAGGGAAGGAAAAAGGAAAGGGAAGGGAAGGAAAAAGGAAAGGGAAGGGAAGGAAGAAGGAAAGGGAAAGGAAGGAAAAAAGAAAGGGAAGGGAAAGAAAAAGGAAAGGGAAAGGAAGGAAAAAGGGAAGGGAAAGGAAGGAAAAAGGAAAGGGAAGGAAAGGGAAGGAAAGGAAAGGAAAGGAAAGGAAAGGAAAGGAAA
>NW_021604594.1:6946383-6986839 GCF_004785775.1 Grammomys surdaster
AGGAAAGGAAAGGAAAGGAAAGGAAAGGAAAGGAACGGAACATTGGTGATGTAGCTTAGGCTAAGCTAAGTCAAGCCTTGGATTTGAGAAATGCTGGGAACGTGAGTCAAGCTCTTTGGTCCCTAATAATGAGAAATAGACTTTGTCTCCCACCATGACTCACAAGGTACAGGATTTGTCAGAGACCTACTCCTTAAATTTCAGGCATCCTAGAACATGCAGGTAAATGTCTACTAAAATTTTCTTTTCGTCATTCATATAATTTTGAGTCTCTGGGTGATTTTGAGAGCTAAATTCATAGGAAAAGAGAATCCAGTCGTTCTTAACTGTCTGATCCAGTTAAAATCCCGAAGTGCTGATCAGAGTGGAAGACTCAAGTGAAGCCGTGACTCATGCTTAGTGCGGAGTCACCAGTGTTTTAGGTTTTGATGCCGAGTATATTCTATTGTCGGTACTAAGTTTTGTATAGAATAATTGAAAATAAATCTAAATGTTCGGAACTTCGTCACATAGATGCCCTCCAACTGCTCCCGTGAAAGTCATGATCATGACCATAGCGCACAAATTGGCTTTCACAGGCACCAGCTGGGTGGGCATGTCCTTCTCTGCACCAGGCTCGCTGCCAGCCACTCCTGTGCTTTCCACAGCTGCTGCCCCTCCTGAGTGCAGGCCAGTCTTCTCTGTCTCTTGCTCCCTGACAATTCCAGTTACAGGGAATGCCGCCAGACCACACTCTGGTGTGGCAGTTGGACAAGTGAGGGCAAGGGAATAGTATCCAACTAGTTGTGATTAAAACGCCTAATCTTACACATGCAGCTTAAAATACCACCATTCTTCATGTACAGAATGGGAACCAAAATAACTCTCCCTAGCTTCAAAAATACATAGTTAGAACTAAAATAATTTCTCGAGCCCTTCCTGGGAGGATGCTTTCCCAAGCCACCCAAGGCCTAAACTTAGAAAATACAGTTTATTTTTAACTGTGGTACCTCTCTGAGCTATTCCAGGCAGCTTTCTTAGGGATTTTCCAATGTCATTAAATGCCACAGACTAGTATGTGCTGCACAAAGCTGGATTTTGTCTGTGTTACCCTTAAGAATAAATCCAAGTACCTTCAGGGGCTTGTTTACAGCAGCAGTCTAAGCCAGGCCAAGGGTACCAGGGGGATGATGATTGCCTGATATAGGTGACCCTGGGCTACTTCTGGGACTGAGATGCTACATGACATTCTTATTAATGGTTGCATGTCTTGAGATCTGATTTCATTCCTCACCATGAGCCCTTGAGTCCTTAGCAATTTGCATAAGGGCTCAGAACTGGGCTGAATTTTCTTTACTCCAGTATATTTTGCATTATAAGTGGAAAAAAAAGCAAACAGGCTTTTGGTAAGCAAATAGTGGCTTGCATAATGAGCTACAACTTATGGCCAGGATTACTGTTTAGAATAATTGCCTAGGATACTATGGAAGATCTATCGATCCTGGAAAATCAGTGACTTTGGTCTGTCTCCTATATAGCCACATGCCACATGTCAACATTGTCATCATCAGCCACATGAATGTGACATGGTCACTGAAGATAACGGTGAGAGCAGAATGCATTCCTCCTCTCTGCTGATGCTGATATAGGGAACACATCTGCATAACAGTCATTTTGAATATAGCATCTACAATTAGCTATGACACGTAATTCTTTACCATTATAATTTACTACACTATAGCATTGATATTCTAAGTGCTCTAGTTAGGAACCAAGCCTATAAGCCAATGTGTCATATTTTGCTGGCAGAAATCTCATACATCCGTTTACCTCAAGTCTTGTTAAGGCTAAGTTGATTTTTTTAACCTAAGCCACTTCGGTTTTTGTATACACACACCATAAGGTTCACTCATAATGACATTGTCTAAGGACACATTCTCTGGATACCCATCATCAAGTGGCCCATGACTGTATAATTTTATAGGTTTTGCAACATGGGCACTATGCTTACCTCATGTGATCAAACTGATGTAGTGTTTATCATGGAGCAGACATTCCAAACATTGTTACCAGCGGTCCAAACAGTCTTTCATCTTGTTTCCAAAGTGATTATGGGATGTGCACGTTGTACTAGAACAGCAGTTCTCAACCTGTTGGCTGTAACCCCTTTGTGGTCGAACCACCCTTTCACAGGGGTTGTTTAAGAATGTCCTGCATATCAGATATTTACATTACCAGTTATAATTGTAGCAAAATTATAGTTATGAAGTAGCAACAAAAATAATTTTATAATTGAGGGTCACCACAACATGAGGAACTATATTAAATGGTCACAACATTAGGAAAGTTGAGAACCACTGCACTAGAAGATTGATCTCAGATATGAAGTAAAGGTCATAGGTTGCCCACAGAACACAATGCCATAAGGCATTCTGAGAAGCAAAATCCTTAATCTTTGCCTAACACTTCCCCTAGACCAACACAACAACACTCTTCACCAAAAAGAGAGAAAGGACAAAGTGAACTTGGGAAATGTAACAAAACCAGCTCTTGCTAAGTCTAGCTTGGCCATGTAAAGGACAGTATGACGTGATTTCCCACCCTTGGAACAGAGACAGCAGGGTGTGGGCCTCCATAAGTGTTGATGGTTGCTGTGGACATAAGGCTTGTTTGTATAATAGTGTACATATTTTTATGTTCCTCCTTCGAGGAATGTCCCATTTGCCAAGGTTAATGACTACATGATAATCAGGGGCAGCACAAGTCAGGGAAGTGGGCATATCTATGTCTCAGCAAAATGTCCTTGTGGACTACAGGACAGCCCTTAAAGCCATGGGAAAGAACACTGAAAACACGAATTCAAAAATATATAATTTCTCAACTATGCCAAATATAAGGACCCAATATGAATTGTATAAGGATCTTCACAGATCTAAAGGAACAGAGGCAACTGCACTATGAGCCAACTGGTCAGAAAGATATGAAAGAGAGAGATAAAGAGATTTAGGAAGTGGTGATTGTAAGAGAGGATCCTATCCAGGTAAGGTTTTTTTATTTATGCTTACAAAGACTGGTGTATTCCTGAGTTCAAAGTCAGCCTAAGACAGAAAAGGTTTAGGCCCAGGCCCAGGCTTCATAAGAATGGTAATTTCAGGACAGAGTCTCACCCAGAGATCTTATTGTCTGTGCTTGTGCTTGTTGTCTCTTTCTAAGAATCTAGGGGCTGGGGTCATGGGATGGTGATTCAGGGGATAATCAAATGGGAACCTAGGGTAATGACTGAATTGATATGTAAATTAAAAACCCCCATAGGAAGACCAACAGTGTTAATTAACCAGGACAGCGACCCCTCCCCTCCACCCCCCCCCCAACCCCCCCCCCACCCACCCCTGTAGCTCTCAGAGCCACCAACCAAAGAGCATTCATGGGCTGGTCCATGCCCCAGCACATATGTAGCAGAGTAATGCCTTGTCTGGCCTCAGTGGGAGAAGATGCACACAGAGGCTTGATGCCTCAAGGAAAGGGGAAGCCTGGGGGTTGGGGGTACCCTCTCAGAGGCAAAGGGGAGCTGGGAGGGGGTAAAGAACTCTGGAATTGGGGGGCAACATTTGGAACGTTTAAAAAAAAAACTGGGCTTTTGATCTGCAAGAGATGAATAATCCAGAGAGTCTTTAGAATAGCAAGAGAAAGCTGTCTTGGACAAAACAGAACACAGAGAGCAATCTGAAAGCCTGTCTCAAGCAGAGCTCAGAGAGAGAGCAGTCTGGAAAGCTGTCTAGAGCAGAACATAGGCTGTCAGTTTGTAACCCAGGGTTTTAACTTCCAGTCCTTTGTTTCACTGCTCCCAGACACCTCTTCTCTCAGGAACCTGTCTCCAAGCTGAAACTGGTCTTTGACAAGCTCTTGTGGGCTGAGAAAGAATAGGGAGTACTTTACACTAACATGTTGATGGCATGAAGTTAACTGCAGTATGAACATTTACACTCCAGACACAGACAGTGCAACAAGTCCAGGATCCTCTCCCTGAGGGGTTCCACTGATGACCTCCCGTTAAGAGAAACCCTTTGTATTGGTTTGCCCATTACCCTTAACTGATTCTGATTTGTTAAAGGTGCAAAGCTATCACAGTCTGACTGATTTTAGACGCTAAAAATACCCAGGTTTAGAGTGCTAAGCTCCCTAAAAGTTAACCAGTATGCATTTATTCACTAGCAGATTTTTCCACTCACGATTAGCTGTCTTTTCACCCAATCAGAATCACAGAAAATAGAAATTATTTCTGGCTGCAAACATTAGAGCTGCTTCTTAGAGGCAGGACAGTCTCAACACATCTTAGAGTCATCCTGGGAATTCCTTTCAAGGTATGTAGCCATACAGCAATGTGAGTTCCCAAAGAGGAACTTTGGTGTTGATGGCATCTTCAAAAACCATCCATTGGAAAAAAGACAGCAGTTTCAACAAATGGTGCTGGTTCAACTGGCAGTCAACATGTAGAAGAATGCAAATTGATCCATTCTTATCTTCCTGTACAAAGCTCAAGTCCAAGTGGATCAAGGACCTCCACATACAACCAGATACACTGAATCTAATAGAAGAGAAAGTGGGAAAAGCCTTGAACACAAAGGCACAGGGGAAAATTTCCTGATCAGAACATCAATGGCTTATGCTTATATGATCAAGAATTGACAAATGGGACCTCATAAAATTGAAAAGCTTCTGTAAGGCAAAGGACACTGTCAATAGGACAAAATGACAGCCGACAGATTGGGAAAAGATCTTTACCAATCCCACATCTGATAGAGGACTAATATCTAATATATGTAAAGAATTCAAGAAGTTAAACTCCAGAGAACTAAATAACCCTATTAAAAAATGGGGACCAGAGCTAAACAGAGAATTCTCAACTGAGGAAACTTGAATGGCCAAGAAGCACATAAAGAAATGTTTAACATCCTTGGTCATCAGGAAATGCAAATCAAAATGACCCTGAGATTCCACTACACACCAGTCAGAATGGCTAAATTCAAAAACTCAGGTGACAGCAGATGCTGGCAAGGATGTGGAGAAATAGGAACGCTCCTCCATTGCACTCCACTCTGGAAGTACACTCTGGGTACAACCACTCTGGAAATCAGTCTGGCGGTTCCTTAGAAAATTGGGCATAGTACTACCTGAGGACCCAGCTATACCACTCCTGGGCATATACCCAGAAGATGCTCCAACATGTAATAAGGACACATGCTCCATCATGTTCATAGCAGCCATATTTATAATAACCAGAAGCTGGAAACAACCCAGATGTCCCTCAACAGAGGAATGGATACAGAAAATGTGGTACACTTACACAATGGAATTCTACTCAGATATTAAAAATAATGACTTCATGAAATTCTTAGGCAAATGGATGGAACTAGAAAATATCCTGAGTGAGATAACCCAGTCACAAAAGAACACACATGGTATGCACTTGCTGATAGGGAAATTAACTCAGAATTCCCAAGATACAACTCACAGACCATATGCAGCTCAAGAAGAAGGAAGATCAAAGTGTAGATGCTTCGTTTCTTCTTAGAAGGGGGAACAAAATACTCACAGGAGAAAATAAGAAGACAAAGTGTGGAGCACAGGCTGTAGGAAAGGCCATTCAGAGACTGCTCCACCTGGGGATCCATCCCATATACAGTCACCAAACCCAGACACTATTGTGGATACCAAGAAGTGCATGCTGACAGGAGCCTGATATGATTGTCTCTTGAGAGGCTCTGTCAGAGCCTGACAAATACAGAGGTGGATGCTGGCAGCCAACCATTGGATTGAGCTCGGAGTCCCTGATGGAAATGTTGGAGAAGAGACTGAAGGAGCTGAGGGAGTTTGCAGCCCCATGGGGAGAGCAACAGTTCCAACTGGCCAGACCTCCCGGAGATCCCAGGGACTGGACCACAAACCAAAGCGTACACATGGAGGGACCCATGGCTCTGGCCACGTATATGGCAGAGGTTAGCCTGATTGGACATCAGTGGGAAGAGTGGCCCTTGGTCCTGTGAAAGCTTGATGTCCCAGTGTAGGGGAATGCAAGGGCAGGAAGGCAGGAGTGGGTGGATGGATGGGGAACACCCTCATGGAGGCAGGGGGAGCGGGAATGTGATAGGGGGGTTCTGGAGAGGAGGCATGGAAAGTGGATAACATTTGAAATATAAATAAAGAAAATATTCAATAAAAGAAAAAAAAGCTGAACCAAGCGGGTTCTTTACTCATGAGCTGTCCCTTACATGGCCAAGCCAGACTTGGCAAGAACTGGTTCTATTGCATCTCCGAAGCTCCCTTTCTCCTTACTTTCTTTCTAGTGAAGACTGTTTTGTTGTCTTGGTCTAGGGGAAGGGTTAGGCAAAGATTAAGGATTTTTGTTCCTCAGTGTGCATTATAGAGTTGCTCTGAGGTTGATCTCTGAGTAATAAAATAATGGCCAGGATAGAAATCACCACCCTTACCACCAGGATACAGAACATGCTTGATGAGAAGGTTCAGTGGATACAGGAATTGCAAATCAGAAGATATTCTACATCCCTGATGTCGATGGAGAGTTGCGCACTGTATGTGAGTGTCTACACTGCAAACTCCTGCAAGGAGCTGCTATGATATAGTGTGGTTTATCACTGAGAACAAGGCTAAGGAGTGTGAGGTCATGGTGTCTGGGAACTCTGAGGATAGAGAGTTCAAAGTACAAATTGTGCCTGATGGTGTGTAGTAGAGACCCTGTTCACTACTATGTTGACACCACCATGAGTCTGTGCTGCTCGGACACAGTGGACTAGGCACCAACAAAAAGAGTATGACACCCGGGGACCTGAGTGTTATATTTTCCCTGGAGATCCCTCAATGGCCATGTGAGCATTGTGAAATCCAAAGTCAAGAGTAGAAGGGTAGAAAGTCAGAGCCACCTGCCGTGACCTTCCTGTCCCTACCAGGTCTTCTTGGAAGTTGTTTGGTGATTTGGGAGACATTTAATGAAATCTTTTCTAAAGACAAAAAAAAGGAATCATATGTATGTTAAAAAAAAGTGAGTAATATTGCTTGCATAATATTCACATTATTGTGGTTTGTGAATTCATATTTTTGTTGATCATCCAAAACTTAGCTTTTTAATCACAAAAAAAGGGAAAACTTAACAAAAGTAGAGTTTCAAGGTCTTAAATGTATGGAAATGCTGCTCAACTCAGGTAAAGAAAAGGCATTTTGTTTATCTCTGTGTCTCCATGATTCTCCTCTCAGCGGTGTATATAGGGTACCAGAATAAGAAGTGTCAATTGCTGATGACTGACTGTAAGCCAGGAACTTTAATTTATATGGTATTACTGAAGACAACGCTAACAAAAAGTTTATATGAGTTATTTCAATGGGGAGAATATTACTGATTTGAAGGTCAGAGAGTCTTAGCTAAAGTGTATTGTCTCGAACTTCTAAATAACAGACGAGGAGGAGGGAGAGGAGGACGAGGATAATCTGCGTGTGGCTGGTGTCACAGCATGAATGTGGAGGTCTTTTGGGTTCTGGAAGTCAAATTCAGGACATCAAGCAAGTGCTAGGCCTTCCTTCAGAACTTTATCGGGAAGAGTTGATGATTACAATGGGGATGGGGGAGAATAGTGGTGTGAGGATTTACAGTTGTCATTTTACTATCAGGAAACTCTCAGTCACCTGCATTTACCTGTGTCCACTTGGGTCCAAGAAGAAAGCAGCAGTAATGCTAGCTAATCATTCATAAGATATAGAGGAGGACTTGAAGCCTGGGGTACAGATCCATGGAAGAGCAGGGGTAGGGGTAATGAAAGAAACAAAAGTAAAATTGACTTGGGTTTAGGAAGGGTCTATGTCTGGCCTTTGCAGTCTTGTCAGAAGGTTTAGGCAAAGGAACAAGGGTCTCTAGCCTTGTCAGTATTTAAACCCCACTCAAATAACAAGAGTTTTCAGCATTTTCTTAAAAGTAAGAAACTGATGTTAAGCAAGGTTTAAGAGGTTGGCTGAGATTGCAGTGACAGAAATGGAATTTAATCCCATCCCCTCTGCCTTCTGTTTTACAGCACCACGGTATTCAGCTTATAGTGAATAATATAATGCATTAACAGTTAATGTTAAAGTTAATGGTATTTTAATTATTTTTTTATACACACTTCTCAGTTTGCAAAGAATGGCTTTCAAGGAGTTAACCCTGAATAGGTTTATAAGTATATAAGTCCTATGCCTTTTATATGCATGACTTGAGAGAAATCTAGAACTGTATCTTCATGCCTTTTTATTTACAGTGAAATTTTGTAATAACTCCTGTAAAATAATAAGCATTTCTAATTCAAAGTGTCTTCTAGTTTCCTCCTCTGCTCTGTGTGATTGGTGTGAGGAGCCTTCAAACCCTCACAGACCTTGGCAGAGTGGGATGGGGTTGTGCAGAGAGGGCAGAAACAGAGTGGCTCTTAGGTATGCTACAAATGTTGAAGTGTGTGTGTGTGTGTGTGTGTGTGTGTGTGTGTGTGTGTGACATAAGAATTACAAAATCAGTAAAGAAGTTAGAAGGACAGTTCTTTTAGTTTGGATTTTATTACTGTGAAGAGACACTATGACCATGACAACTCTTATAAGGGACAACATTTAATTGGGACTGCTTTACGGTTTCAGAGGTTCAGTCCATCATCATCATGGTGGAAAGCATGGCAGCGTCCAGGCAGATACAGTGCTGAAGAAGTTGCTGAGAGTTCTTCATCTTAGTCTGATAGCAGCCAGGAGAGACTGTTTCTTCCACACTGGCAGAATTTGAGTACTAGGAGCCCAGAAAGCCCACACCCATGGTGACACACTTCCTCCAACAAGGCCACACCTATTCTAACAAGGACCCACCTCCTAATAGTGTCACTCCCTGTGGATCAAGCATTCAAACACATGAGTCTATGGGGGACAAACCTATTCAAATCACTACAACCATTTAAACCAGCAATCTGATAGGCTACATTATTTTAGGAAGATATATGCTGAAAATCTGTTTCTCTTGGAATGCTGTCCATCACTGAGTTCATTGGTTATTGCAGTTTCATGGGGCTCTAGCTGTGCTTGGGACATTCACAGCAATGAAATGGTGAGAGGCACCTGAAACATTCATCAGCACAGCAGGAGACTCTAACCGGCTGGCCTGAATCATTTGGCATATATTCCATGCTTGAATTATCGTGGTAATTATGAGTGTGAGGTGATAATTTGCAGGTACTTCTGTAAAAATAGGGGTCTCAAGCATCTAATATATATATAACATGAGATGTGTACATAAATATATATCATGTTTTATAACATTGTTTTAGTAAAGAGAACAGATGTTGTTTGATAGTAGCTGCATTATATTCTCTGAGCATAAAAGGAAAAATTGAAGCAAAACAAAAGCTTCTACACTGATGGCTGTTCTCCTTCCTAAGCGCAGTATCTATTCTAAGTAGAAGAAGAGAATGAGCAGTTTATGAACTGGGGGCCACTGTACCAGGAAGCTGAAGGGAACTTTTTCATTGCTAGCAGTGGAACTGTGGGCTTTCTAACCTGAGCAAAGAAAGAAATCCCGCTTTGTTCTCTCTGAGTTCCTCATCTAAAGTTATGTTTTGGAAAAAAAATAACCCATAACCAAATGCATTGTAATAGTAAGAATGATCACCCTTGGCAAACTGTAACCAGAGTTATTTGTACTTAGGAAATGCTATATGCCAGAATCTCCTTAGAGTGATTTGTGACACATATTAAAGGCTCCAAGAAAGTAATATATGGCCATTGTATTCAACTCATACTAGTCAAAGAATACATGCAAAGTAAAGTTTATCCTACACTATTATTTATATATGTTTCTGGTGTCTCATATCAGTCTAGAGGACCCATTAGCATGAAAGCCTCCACCACACACTGATTCACTGGGGTTAAATAGAGTTGAGATTTAGTGTGTGTTTGATTTTGAAATATCCTCACATAGAGCATCCCATCTTGCATTTATCTCTGGGTTATTAAGCACCTTGAAGTGTGTGGAGAAAAGACTTTCAAACATCAATATGGAGTCACTTAGATGATTTGACAAACCACATACCACAGACTTTCTGATTCATCAGAAGGAGCTCAAGAAATTTCATATTTAACAGGTCTGCAGATGATGCTGTGCATCGAGTCCATGGACAGAACTTAAGGACCGCTATAACTGAGTCCTTCAAAGAAAGTTCTGCTAGCCTTTGGAAACCCCTTAAGAGTCAAGTGCAAGAACATGACCTTGATGGAATGACTTAGAAACAAATTCAGTGGCATATGGTAGCATGGTTAGTAGCACCCCTTTGTAGGGAAATCCATATATAAAACCTCTATTCAGCTGCCTTCATGTCTCTATGACAACAGTAAAAGTATAGCAAAAAAAGAAAGAAAGAAGAGAAAAGCTGTTGACACGGTTGCTAACACATCTCAAATGTCCAGATGAGTGTTGGTTTCAATGGAGAGGACAGCAGGACAAGGCCAGTTATATTCAATCAGAGGCATGACATCTATCACAAAAGTCGAATGAATGTTTGACATTTCTTAAGTGGGACAGATTCTACAGGAGGATGTTGATGCCACTGGCAGTTTTAATGAATTATACATGATGTACTATTTTAAAATTCAGTGGAAAAGTGCCATTTACCCTTACAATAAAAGATATTATATAAGAAGTGAGGTTCCGGGTGAGTACACAGGAGATGGTACCAACATAATGGATCATAAGCACACTTCTTTGTGGCCTCTGGTACCTGGCAGAAGACAGACAGGAGCTTTCCAAAGTAGAGGAGTCTCTCTTCTGTGGTCAAGGACTTTATCTCATCAGCCTCTTCCTACACTACAGCTTTACCATTTTGATGGTGGTTTCGAGTTTTTTCTCGTTTACATGCTGAGGTAATATATAGCATACTTTGTATGCACTGGAAAAACCCATTATCACACAAGGTTCTTCATTGTAGAAAAAATGAGTGTTAAGATGAAGAATTTTCAAATAGGAATGGGTGGGGTTCTAGGAGAATTGGAATCCTAGGAGAACGTATTAGTTAATGAATCGTCTATCGAGATTCCCCACATTGCAAACATTATTACTGACCCACGTTGGTTACAGCAATGGAAAATGCAGATAGGGGTACACACTCCAGTCTTGACCCTTAAAAATCTTTAAAGTAGTGACCAAGTCTTTCTTATTTTGACAGTTCCAAAGCTTGACCCTAGTCATTTATCCACCTTTTTACTAAGATCACCTATAGAACTTTGCTGTGTAAGGGCTTCTTGCTGGAATGGAATTTCCCTTGGAGAAGTTTCTTTGTGTAACCCTCCCTCACAGTTAGTCAAAGTGCAGCAAATAAAGCCTCAGTAGAGCGTTCTTGCTCAACCAAGGACTGGATGTCTGCACCTCCCCTCCCTCACCCACATACACCAGGAGGTACCAGCAGGGGAGAATCAGCAAAAATGGTGAGTTTGGATATGGCTAGAGTACACACAGGAACTCACAGCAGTCATGGGTGCTTGCATGAGGCCAAGCACAGAGGGGACTGGGGTAGGGGTGGGGCTCCTAAGCCCCTACCCCTAACTGAGGAGCCTTTTCATGGGGAAGGAGGTGCTTTTATTTATTAAAGGCCGTGGCTCCTGGTAAGTTGTCAGTGTGCCAGTGGATGGGTCATGGCCATGCGTACACTGACAGCACAAATTGTACTCAGTGAATCATTTAAAACAAACAAGCAAAGACAGGAAATTTAGCGGAGCAGGTATGGGTGGACCTAGTGAGAAGGAGCAGAGGATGAATACAATTAAAATGCAGTGTATGAAATTCCCAAG
Organism: Grammomys surdaster; assembly: GCF_004785775.1. NCBI lineage: Eukaryota > Metazoa > Chordata > Mammalia > Rodentia > Muridae > Grammomys > Grammomys surdaster. The sequence continues at coordinate 6,958,216 of NW_021604594.1, forward strand.
TAATAAGTAAAACCATTTCTATGTCTTTCATTATGGGAGTGTTCACGTAAGTTTAATGCCTTGCTTTTTCTTTGATTATTTGTGTTTATTGTCTTGCTTGTTCCTTGACTATTTGCATCTATTATATTGCTGGACCCTCAACCTAGAACTGACCTTAATACATGTATGTAATTAAAATGGTATAAAGGCATAAAGGAGGAGGGGGTGGGATAGGGAGTTTCTAGGGAGAGGAAATGGGGAAAGGGGATGACATCTGTATTATAAATAAATAAAATATCCATTAAAAAATTTTTAAAAAGAGGAAAAAAGGAGATTTTTATACCACTTCCCCTCCCTTTTCCCTCTAGCCTCTCTCAGCTTCCTTCCCTCAAACCCTTCCCATGTCTCCCTTACCTTCAAGTTGATAGGCACCTTTTCTTGCTTATAATCATACATATATGTGTATATGTGTATGCACAATTGTATAGAAATAAAACCTACTGGATCCATTTTTGGTTTTAGTAGATGTATATGGTTTCAGGGCTGACCTTTGTGTATGGGACAACCAATAAGAGGGCTCATCCTCAGGAGAATATTCTTCAGGCAGTCACTGTACAGTTTACCCCCTTCCATGTTTACATGTCCATTGACAATACCATTGTTCAGGTCTTGCTTTTACACACAGTCATTTCTAGGAGAGACTGTTTCACAGCAGACTTTCTGGTGTTCTGGTTCCTACAGTCTTTTCAAGCCCCCGCCCACAATGTTTTCTAAGCTAGAGGTACAGAAGCAGTGATGTAGATGTATCCTCTGGGCCTTGGCTCCCAAGGTGTGTTGATCTCTGCATTGTGTCTACCTGTGGTTTTCTGTGCTGTCTCTATTTACTGCTTTTTTAGAAAAGGGGCTTTTTTGAGGGTGGGACGGGTGATAGCTGCTACTCTTATCTGTGGATAGTAGAATAAGATTTAGACTGTCGTAAGGAATTCTGCTGATCTAGCAAAGAGTTAGCAGTAGTTTTTTCTAAGGTCCTCCTGTTGAGAGGGCCTTCATTCCAGTTAGATAGCTCTTGGTTGCTAAAGACATATGAGTATCACTTTTTGCACCTTTGTGTGTATCTTGACATGCTGGTTATTGTCCTGGTTCATAGTTGCTACAGTTGTTTAATGGCATCCCTCCCTTGCCAGCTTGAATTGTATTTTCTGTAACCATGAAAGCTAGACCACAGGAAAAAGACTTACAGGTCAGATCCCTCTTGAATCATCCAGGTCTTTGTGTCCTAAAGCATGTAGTCTCTTCAGCAATAGGGACCCACTCTCAACCCCTAAGAGGCAACCAAGGACTGCATTGATGACCTATATTGTTTTGGGAGTCACTTGGACTATCTTACCCAGCCATTCCAAAGGAGGGCTCTTGTGCCTGGTACTAGGGTTTTTGTTAGTCTGTGGTTCTTGAGGAGAGTATTGTCAGCCCTCGTGGCTTGACTTCCTTTAAGATTCATATGATAGATAGATAGCGATGTATATTATTTTCCCCTTGTCTCTCTTCCTTCTGTATAGACCCTCATCCTTCTACCCAGTGGGAGCCACCTCCTGTAAAGTAACTTTTCTAATTCTGTTTTTATTGTCGGTGTAAGGATTACTGCCTCCATCTGCTAACCTTGGTCTAGACCTGGAAGCTTCTAACCTTTTTACAATCTATTCTAGGTCTAGAGTGTTTTCAGCCTCTGAGACTTACTTCTGAATAAGCTCACCCTTTCTTGTTGTTTCTGGATTCTAGCTTGCTGATTCAATCTAGCTGTTCTGACTCAAAGTCTTCTCCCAGCCGACTTATTCAATCTGCCTTTTCTCTCAGCCTCTGAATTGCTCTGTCTGGCCTCAAACTAATTCTAGCAATCTTTTCTAATCTTCTGTCTCCTTCTCATTTTGTCTTTACCTATGTCTAGCTTTTTCCTTCAACCTATCTCTGTAAAACTCTCCCAGTAAAACTGTCTCCTTCTCCCTCTCTGCTGCTCTGCTCTCCCTCTCCACTCTACTGTACTGCTCTCTATGTGTTCCACTGAATTCCTGCACTGTGCTTTCTTCTTCCTGTATTGCCTCTACCTTAAATAGTTCCTCTTCTTGTGAGAACTGGCCATATCCTAGTCTGTCAAATCTTTCTCTGATTTGTCACTTTGCCACTCAGACGCCACTTTCAAACATGTGTGCTTCCTTCTACAAACTAACTTTACCTTCATTGCTTGGTATTAAATTTGAGTACTAGGGGCATGTCTGTATTCCATCCAGAGAGATTAAAAGAATGTGCTAAAGGCCAAGCCACACCCTAACTAGAAACATGTCCAGATATCCTGTAACAATCCCCCACTATTCCATTCCCTACTTCATATCTTCTGTATCCTGCTATACCTCCCTCACCACAACCTAAATGATCCCTTTAGAGCTTCCTGTGGCTATTCCATGTTATATATTCACATCTGAAAATTTGGAATTTAGGAACCATGAATAAGAGAGAACATACAGCATTTGTCTTTCTGGGTCTGCCTTACCTCACTCAATACAATCTTTTCTAGTTCTGCAAATTCACCTGCAAACTACATTTGTCTTTACAGCTAAATAGTATTCCATAGTGTGTATGTATTACATTTTCATTATTCATTTATCTGTGAAAAGATATTCAGATTGTTTCTATTTCCAGGCTATTATAAATATAGTAGCCATGAACACTGCTGACTAAGTATCTCTGGAGTAAGATATGGAATGTTCTGGGAATATACTAAGGAGTGGTATAGCTGGCTTAAATGGTAGATTTATTTTTAGCTCTTTAAGGATTCTTCATACAGTTTTTCCAGAGTGGCTGTGCCAGTTTGCATTCCTCCCACCGGTGCATAAGGATTCCATTTTCCCTACCACCTCACCAGCACTTGTTGATCTTAGTCATTCTGACTGGGCAAAAGTAAAATTTCAATGTTGTGTTAATTTGTGTTTTCCTAATGGTTAAGAATGATGAACACATTTTGAGGTCTTTCTTAGCTATTTTTTTTAATTCTCTCATATATTATATCCTGAGCACAGTTTCCCCTCTCTCCATTCCTCCCAGTCTCCCTCTCAAAACCACCCCCCCTCTACATTTTCCTTCAGAAAAGAACAGGCCTCCCAGTGATATCAACCAAATAAGATATGGTAAGACTAGGCACATACCCTTAATATCAGGGCTGGACAAGGCAGCCCAGTAGGAGGAAAAGGGTCCCAAGAGCAGACAAAAGACAATACCCACTCTCATTCTTAGGAATCTTACAAGAATACCAAGCTATACAACCATAATATATATGCAGAGGGCCCATCTCAGACCCAAAGAGAATCTCTGATTTTCACTTCAGTCTCTGTGTGGCCCCCATGAGCTCTGCTTAGGTGATTCTGACATTTTTAGTTCTTCTTTTGGGAACTTTGTTTAGATCCCAAGCCCATTTTTAAAATTGGGTCCTTCGTTCTCTTGACTCTGAGTGGTTTTTGTTTTGCTTTGCTTTGCTTTGCTTTAAGTTCTTTGTATATTCTGGATATTAGTCCTTTTTCAGATGTGTGGCTGTCAGAGATTCTCTTCTATTTTGTGGATTTACTCTTCACTAGATAGATTGTTTCAGCTGTAGCTATACAGAGGTGTTTTTAGTTTTATGTGGTTCTAGCTGTCATTTGTAAGTCTACTTTCTTTAAAATAAATAAATAAATGCAGAGTTAGGGCCTAATCTCAAAACTCTAAAACAGAGTCTCCCTTTTCATTTCCAAACTTCCCCAACCCCAGGTTGAAATTTGAGAACCCCTACAATAGAAAACAGAGTCTGAAGCAAGGACTTAAGTTCTAACTTTATTTGAAAGAGCAAGATCAGGAGAGGAAGAACAAAGGTCAGGACCAGCAGCTCTCCACCTATATGCATGACCACAAAAAGTACCCTTTCAAAGGAGCGGCATAAGACACCCCAACATAATTTACATTATGTTTCAGAACAGTAGGAAAATTGCAGTTGTGAAGTAGCAACAGAAATAATTTTATGATTGGGGTCACCAGGACATGGCTGTATTAAATGCTTGCAGCATTAGGAAGCCTGAGAACCACTGGTCAAAGGGGAGTAAGATATGGAAGCCACAGAACCCTGAGGTGAGCCTGGCTGGCTGGCTGGCTCAGAGTCTGGGATGGTACAGTGGGTCCATCCAGATGACTTTTCTCCATAGCTGTAGCTTCTCCTACCCAAGGTCTACAAGCCTCACACTCACCTCTGCTCTCTCTCAGTTGATCTTCACACTGAGAGCTTATACCTCTGCTCTTCAGGGTTACAGTGTTCAGGTCTGAAAGTAGACAGGTGGCTCTAGGTCAAGAAGGTAAAACTGGGAGGTGATTGCGGAGGTGATTACCACATTTATTAAAACACAGAAAGTCTTCTACAGACAACATTATTCATGAAAGACTGTCAGTCTTAACAAGAAATCGTCATTACAACTGGGAGTAAATTAAGTCTTTTTCGATGCTCCCTGATACTCCCTGACTCCATGAGCTATAATCCTCCTGTTCCTTGAGATCACTCAGGAATTACATTCTATTAGCTCTGCTCTTAGCTTTGCATAGCCCTGCTTCCCCACAATTGTCATAAGCAAATCTATGGTATGCTTATAATATTACCTGCACCTCAGATACATACGCAAACTCATTCTTATTCCCACAGTGTCCTAGCCCAAAACATGCCCCACACGTTTTCATAGCATCACACCATGTCCATACCTGTGCACAAGCTAGAAATGAGGTCTATGATTAACCAAGTAATTTAGGCCAGAAAGCTAGTAGGCAAAGTATAGGCAACATTGGTGAGGCCAGGGAATGGGGAACGTACTGGCTCTCCCAAGTGTGTCAGTCCTGTGAGAAAAGCTGAGTCAAACCACACAGATTTCACCCAGCATGGAGTCCTGAAAGAGTATGAAATGGGAAAATGCCAATCATGAGGAGCTACCATGGAGAATACAGCTTTTCATCTTTACTATTTCCTGCATTATTCAAAAAAAAAAAAAACAAACCCTCTCTCATAAGGCTCTGGCACTCTTAAAATGAAAACTTCTTCAGTTATTTCTATAAAAGGGTCGATTTTGTCAAGGAAAGTCTTTTCAAATACAATAAGTAAAAGCCAGAAAGACATACAACCATTGAATTTTAAACCACCTGCATCTTTATGGACAGTAAATCTCCCTAAACTCTAGGGTTTAGAAAACTCAAGATTTCTACAGCTGAAAATGTAGAGAGCCTTGTTTCTCTCAGAGCAAAAGAAATGAAATACATGAAGAGACACCAAGCTGAAGCTGCTTCTGAGGACAGCGCTGGCCTGCTGGGTACACGTGAGGGCCTCTCAAGCTCACGCCTCTGCTGTGCTAGACGGTCTTCTCAGTGTCAACCCTGAGCTCTAGACCTCAGAGGCATGAGTACTCAGATGTGTTTGTTACCTTCTGAGGAAAGAATGTCTTTTTCAAAGTCTGCTTGAAATTCCAGACTCAAACCTATGCACCTCAGCAGAAGCTTGTTCTTCGCTAGCTAACCATTTCTCCAACTCAAACTGGAAGGAACGTGGCATAAATGTTAAGAGACATGGCCTGTGTATTCTACAAATGTGTTGTCAGTGAATACTTGAGTACTGATGCTAGTTTAAAAATAATAAAAATTCCTACTTACATGTTCCTAATTACAATAGGTAATTTCTATGCTCACATGATAATAAATATTTATTTCCCAAAGATGGTTTGTGAGCCAGGTCTGTATTCATTGGTACAAAAAATTATTCCTCAGTTAGATATAAACATTTCCTTCTAAAGAGTTCATGGGTCTCAGGATGATGAGGCTTCTGCTAGAAAGAGAGAATGTTGGCTTTCTTAATGTGTCTGTTGTCTTGATTTGAGCTACTAGAAGTTCTACACCTCGGTAATAGTAATGTTTGATAAGTTAAAATCTGGTAAGACCATACTTGAAGACATAAGCTATCTAGTGACTTGTTACCTTCTCTATAATTACTGAAGCCTTTTGGTAATTTATGAAAATGTATGCATTATCTTAGAAGACAAACATCCATTAGTCCTGACCATTCACTTTTCACATCAAACCAAATCCTTTAGTAAGTAATTACTGAGATAGATACCTTCCACTGCACATATAATACATGTGTTAAGACCTGCTATCACCATATTGCTTAGCAGTGAATTATAGTATTTGAGGACCCAACAGGAGTATGACATGTTGTTAGGTCCCATCTTCGTAACTGGTTATTCATAAATACTCTTCTAATCCTACAAATAGATGGTATTTTAAAATATAGTTATTAGCAATTGATAATTCCAATAGTATTTTCAGAATTTTGCACATTTAAAAGATAGATCCTTTAAGTTCGTAGACAGTTTTGGATTGGTTTATAAAAAAGAACATATCACATAAATAACATAGCATAGCAAACAATGATCCTATATTTAGTGTTTTAATCAGAGAGTAAATATCCTGGGGTTGGGGGGAATGAAGTGTTTTTATTCAGCCTAAAAAGTAAATGCTAAGAGGTAGTAAAATTAAAACATTTTTTTTACGAAAGCTCTGTTATTAACATTTAATATTTCAAAGCATATTGCTGTACATTGCCAAACTCATACTACATGCATTAAACATGTTCCTATTAAATACGCCAAATCCTTGAGACAGGTACAGAGACTCTCATGTAGAAGACATGGCATCATTATGCCAATAGATGAGACAGCCAGAAGGAAAAAATGCATCATCTGAGAATGTTTTAAAATATGCAACTTGGGAAACAAATTACTCCACAGTTATGTACCTCGCTTGAAAAGAAAACACTTACTTTCCCCTATGCTGCAGAATATGAAGTGCTTTTAGACAAAGCTAAAAAGGTATTTTGAATTCTTAAATGCCATTTTCTTTGAATATAGAACTTGACACATTGCCCTAGCCAAAAATTTAATAAGGATAGGCTGTACAAGAAAGTATCCTCAAAAACAGTCTTACAGTTTTACTTTGGAAGAAATTAAAATATGTATGAATTATTAATTTTGAACATTAATAATATATCAAAATATTTACTTTGGGAAAATCCTCTGGATATTAAGCCCTAGTGATAGCTTGCATTTGTTTTATATAAAGAAGATTCAAGACTACCAACATGAATATTTTTATATTATCAGAAATGTTGGTAGAAATTCTGGGTTCCAAGTAGACCTCTCTTGTCAATTGACTCTGGCATTCTAGAAACCAGGTCGATTCTTTTACCAGGATGAATGGAACATAATTTTTTATACTTATTTCTTGTCCTTTATCCCTTTTTCTGACATTCCTACTATTTACCATAAATCATTTCATAGGAAAGCATTTTTTTTAAAAAACAAAACAAAAAAAACCACAGTTTTTTCTAGTACCCTTCCCTCTATGTTAGGCTTCCTTTATTATTCTTCCCTTTGGACAGATTGTCCACATCTCTGTCAGATTGTGGATACTTTCTATGGCATCAAATGCAGCACTAACCCCTGCTGCATTTGGGAGCTTGAGGGAAATGTTCTAAAGCATAGCTGGATTGAGAGTTTTCACTTAACTTTAATTAAAGTAACCAAAATAGAAATGAATATTTGTGAGTAATGTAGGAAATGTTTTATTCCTCCCATAAGCATACCTATGACACCTATAAAGAGCAGATATATGTATGGACATATATGTACTAGCCTAAAAACAGGAGAGTGTAGCTACATCAGTGGCCAACACCCAGCTAACTGCCACGTGATTTCATGAAGGCTAAGTGGAGAAACCAACCACTCATTTGAGCTCCCTCATAAAGCTGATATTACCAGTCCATAAGGCAAATAGGAGCTGGCATTCTGAGTAGTGTTCCTATCATAAAACTGTGGGGTTGTTATGCCTTCCTTCCCATGACTCAGAAAAAGTTAATCAATATGGATATGTGGTTTTAAGGTATTACTCCATTTGCTTTGGTGTTCAAATGAAAAAGAATTTCTTTTATGAAATGAGCCAGGCTTGGTGGTACAGGCTGATAATTCTAGCTACTCAGAAAGCTGAGGCAGGAGAATTCTAATGTCAAGGCCTGCCTAGACAAATTAGGGTAATCTTGTTTCAAATTTTCAAATAAATGGAAAGAGGGCTTCTGAGGATATCTTTAGCCTAGTGCTAGAGTGCTTGTCTAACATGGCCCAGGCCGGAGGTTCAGTCTCCAGCCTTGCCAAAAGAATGAGAATCTGGAAACTCTCCCTCATCACACCAAGACTTTGCTACTTGTGTTCTTAATGGAATCTTACTAAGCCAAATCAATATTTCCAGATGGCCTTAGAAGTTCATATAACATAGTTAATAAGTACCCAAGTGAGTGTTCTGCTGTGTCTCGTGCTGAGGGCTCCAGGCATGTAGTCTCTCTTGGCTCTCAGCACAGCCCTTTATAGGTGGGCAGGCGACATCACAGTCCTGACTGTACAGGTGAGCAGGTAATGGCTGAGATTCATCAATATCTTAAAGGACATCGAAATGAATGGGCATCCATTTGTCTTACTTTAACACCAATGCCAATTCCCCTCTTCTTTTTCTCCCCACTGGAAATATCTTTAGTTGAGTTCTAATCAATTTCAGAGAGCTACAGTTCCACAAGGAAGGCCATTAAACAGGGAGAATCAAATCGTTCCCTTTCAAATTGCTTTGAAGATGCCTATGGCACGGTGTTGATCTTTAAGAAGTATTTAAGGAAAATGTTAGCATCTTTGCCCAAAAAGAACTTTAAAGGTACTAATTAACATGAAAAATGCACACTCAAACACATCTCTTTAATGAGTTACTGCTTGATTAAGCTATGCCTGTGGCAATGCACATACTTTCCAAATATTTAATTTATGATCAAGTATCAGAATTTTGCTCTCAAATGTAACATTTAGATTATGATCATTTTCATTTTAAAAACTAATATTCCATTGGGAAATCACGTTGGTTTCTCCCTCCACTCCCATCTTATTTGCTGACAATGTATGAACTCTTTTCTTTTGAAATTTTACAAGGAAGTTACCATTGTAGGAAGCAAGAATTATCAAGTTGTTTAAAGCTAGATGGGCCATTAGGAAAATAAATGATCATATTCACAAATGCAGTTCCAGTTTGTCAACTCTAAGTGGTTTTCTGAGTAGGTGTTTATAATTTGTAACTTTTTGAGAGAGAGAAAAAAGGGAAAAGCATTTGCTTAGTAGATGCAAGAACCTGTATCCTGGGCTGGGAGAATGACTGTGTGGGAAAAATGCCACCAACACAAACATGGAGATTCAAGTTTGCATTCTCAGAACTCATGTTACACGGTGGGCAGCTGCACATGCCTGTAACCCTGGTACTGGGGGAAGCTGGAGCAAGCTGCATCCCCAAAGTTTAATGGCCAGCCAGGCAAGTCATATGAATGAGCTTCTGGTTCACTGAGAAGCTCCATCTTAAAAAGGAAAGGTAGGGCGAGATCAAAGAAGACACTTGATGTAGGCCTCCACAAGAACATGGATATGTCTGCACACTCACACTAACATGTATACATACCACACACCCAGCACAAAGCATCCAGGAAACAGCACACACAAAATAAACCCAAGTTCCATCACAGGCACAGAGGAAAAATGTGCATGGTATATTTTGGTTGTGTCTTTGGCTCTTACCTTAGAAGGTAAACTAGGAGATCACAGATTTATCAGAGAAACAGGAAAGATGTTTAAAAGCTGAAGCTTTCTCTTTTGCTTATGACATGTGTAATAGGATCGACAGGTATGTCGATTCAAAGGACTTTGTAGCTATTAGTCCTGGGAAATATGTGTAACGGGTGTACCACAATGAATGCAAACCATTACAAGCAATTGAGATCATATATATTGGCATGGCTGTGACCCAGGGTCAATGGGCAATGCAAAGCTTAACAATTTTTGTCATATTTTATATTTTACTCGCTATTATGAAAAATATCTATGCCTGTTCTCTGGTTTCAAAAGGAGTAAAAGTAGCTATCAAAGATTGTAATGAAGTCTATACAGGAATATCTACTTCTTTGAGAATTTTTTCTTCAGGATCTTTATTATGAACTTCAAGCTTTCTTATCATTGCTCATGCAGCCCCAATCCTTTACCCTCCCTCAGCATAAAGCTATCAAGTGAGCTGACAGCATCTAAACGCAGCTCCCAGACACTGCTGAAGAAATACATTCAAGGTCTCTAATGCATTTCAAAGGTTTGAAGAATATGCATTTTTGTCTTTTATATTCAAAGAAAATGGTGCTGACTAAGGTACCCAAGTGGATTATATGTCTTCATTCATCCAAGAGTGAAACAGCTAACTTATTTATAATACCTCTTTCACCTTCTCCTTCTGTTCTCTCCCCATGAATTCCTAAAACGTCTGAGGAACTCAGCTGCCCTTCGTCATCTCCTTTCCACAGGGAGTCTAAAAGCTGCCATTATGTAGGAAAATGGGAGCTGGAAATGTTTTTCCTAAATGGAGAACTGCTGCAGGGTGATGGGATTCTGAGGACTTTTGTTGGGCACTCAGCATATGCTGGTACCTGAGTGAAGGGAAGAAAATATATGATGTAGGAATTGTTCTTGCTTAGGAAACTTAGTAAAAACACACACACACAGATGTGTAAACAGTAACACTGTAGACAGAGTACAAGCAGGCAGGTGTGTCATACCTGTCAATCAACTCAAATATCTATGCCCCTTGTAAAAGCAACAGTAAGGAAATTCACTACTTAATCTTTCTATATAAAGGAGCTCTCCTATCCAGAGGTTTGGGAGTGAAATTATTTGTTCTGAAAAGATATAGAATGATTTATGTGCTAACCTACCCAGACTTTCATATGTAGCGTAGTATTTTTTTCATCTGTGGTAGCCCCTTGTAAGACTATGTGGTTCTGGGTAAAGTATGAATGGCTCCCCTCTGGTTGGATTACTGGAAGAAGTCATTTACTTTATCATCAAACTTGTGAGCTTCCAATTTGCATTTGTAGTTTTTCAGTCAACATGAAAGACTTCTTCAACAGTTGACACTCCTAGGAAATTCTATACTTTTTCAGGTAATTTCTTTAGTTCTCAATACTTAAGTTACTTTGTTTATTGATCCCACTGTTGAAATTAGGATTGGGACTTTTATTTTATAGCCATTCTATGGGAGGCAAGACCTACACTAAAGTAAGAGCACTCTATCTAGGAGGGGCTGGAAGATGAGCATAAATGAGGCGTAGTCTCAAACTCCATACAGAGGTGTTACCGTTCAAAGTTTAGTAAGAGGCTGTCAAGCTGTTAACACAAGAAATACGCTGTCAAGATACAGGTTAGCAGCAGGCATGGTGGTACACATCTGTAATCCTACACAGTGAATTTAAAAGTTAGCCTGGGCAACGTAGTGACACTTCATCTCAAAATTCACAGAGGAGACCGTGAGTATAGCTCTGAACAGGCTTGTCTACCGTGTGCAAAGCCCAGAACTCAAGCCCCAGTACTGGAAAGAAAAAAGAAAAGACGCAATCATGTGGAACCTGATGCCTCCCTTGTTCCTCATCCAGAACAGCACAGCCAGGTCATCAGGGTAGCCTGTGGACTGTCAGGAACCCACTGGGCAGAGCATGCAGGGGTCACCTCTCTCAGCATGCCACACTGGGGAGGAGTTTATTCAGCAGCAACACAGGAAGGTTGTCTGCCTGAGTTTGTACCCATGTTCATTAGTTACTGAGCCATCATTCTGAAATGTCCATGAACTGGTTTGAATCTCCTACTTCTTGTCTCTACGGCCCCTTGTTAGATTCAGTCATGACTGGTCAGCTAGTTCGTGGTTGAAGAAATACTCAGGATCTGCTGTCGTCATCCGTCGTGTTTGTTAGGAATCCACTTGGGGAGAGTCCTGATGCTAATACCATAAATCTCCTCTTCAGCGGAGCTACTTCAGCTGACAAGAAGCATAGAGCAAAAATACTTCCACATAAGATTATAGAAAGCGTTGATATTTTTTAAGTTATCTTAGATGTGAAAAGCTGAGGATTAATTACGCCATGCTGTTACAGTTAATGCAGTTTGAGACTGAGACATTTTGGAAACCAGTTGAAATGAAGCAATGAACTATGCGTGTTGCAATACCGAGAGGTTTCCTGGGAACTTTATCAGCTCATCAGTCAATATTTTTGTGTGCATGTGTACACATGCATGTATATGATTCACACATCCCACAACAATCATATGGAAGTCAGAGGACAGCTTGCAGAAGTCACTTCTTTTTGTCTATCTTGTGGGTTCTGGGGATGAAACTCAGGTTATCGGTCTTGGCAGCAAGTGCCTTACCCTGGAAGCCATCTTGCCAGCTCATCTTTATATTTTAAGAGCTATTCATCAACACAAATGTGATACTAGGTTTGTGCACGTGGTAGATATGGGTTTTGGATTCTGAAGATTTTGGCCCGTGAGCTTCTGATTTGGAGACTCATTCAGCATGTGAGCAAATCTTTCCCTTTTGAAGCTGGAGAGTGGGTATTGGCTGAACCATATCCAAGTATATCTGTTGAGTAGATCATGAAAAGATCATATAGAGAATACAAATGCTAACACACAGTGGAATGTCTACTTAGCCATTCTTTTAGAGTTGTGATCTGTTAAGTCACAGATGCACTATCTTTAAAAATAGTTATTCACTCTTTTACTAAGTTATTTTCAACCTGTGAGAAATGATGTGCTTTCCTTATATGTGGACCAAAAGCTGTGATTCCTCATACAGAATTCTTTACAGTATCTTCAGTTAGGAATCATTCTGTTCATCATAAATATAATAACGCATTTAATATAAAACTCTCTTTCTTACAGCAGAGTGTCTCAGTGTTTATTAAAATGCTGGCAGGTGAGACAGGAGCAAGAAGTAGTGGCGTGCTATCATGCAACAGGAGGGCTGTAAATAACGGTGATGGATTGTGCATTTCAGAAAGCTCAGATAAAAACTGAAAGGGTTTTACTCTAAAGAAACGGTAAATCTTCAAGAACTTGATTCACACATACAATCTGTGTTGTAAATGAATATCAAAACATTACAAAACAATTTTGTTTTCTTTAATTCAAAATGAAGCAAAATGTAAGAGAATACCTACTACATTCATTTTCTTTCAAAATGAAATCAATACCTTTGATTTCAGAGGATATACAATAATAGCAATGCTAATTTTTATAAAGTTCCAAACATTTTAAGTATCAGAAGATATCCAAACTTCTGACAGTTGCTATGATGGAATTCATTATATTTATCATAGCTTGATGATGTCTTCAGAATTCAGGTTCAAAACTGTGGAAATGTGCTGAGATTCATTATTTTCTTGTCATGTGTGCACATCCTGATACCAATAGGTGTCATCTTTATGCAGATTTGGGCTGTGGTAGACGTATCTTATCTGTGACATATTCAGATCTACTAAGTTATTTACACGTAGAAAAAAAAGACTCTCACATGTTTCAGAGGCTTTAAGTCTAAATATTGAGCATTTGAACCATGCCATGAAGGGGAGACCACAGAGCAAGGAAAATTCTGGAGTCCAAAAAATAATAACTAAGCATTAAACATGGAATAATAGTGCATGCTCCACGAGGCTTAGTTACATTTCTCATTGCTGTGTCAAAATACCTAACAGGAACAAATTGAGGCAGGGTTTGTTGTAGTCTGTGTCTGTCATGGCCGGGAAGGCCTCCTGGCCAGAGCAGATCTAGCTGGAGGAACAGGAATGTGAGGTAGATGCTCACATTGTCTAAGCAGAGAGAAATGAATGCTGGTATTCAGTCGGCTTTCTTCTTTTTCATTCATTCTGTGGCCTCATCCCATGAAATGGTGCTGCCCCATTTAGGGTGAGCCTTTTAAAACCTCATTGAAAGAGCACTCATAACCACTTCCAGAAGTGTGTCTTCTGGGTGTCTCTAAAATCCTGTGACACTGGCACTCAGGATTAGCCCTCATACCCCCTTCTCATTATGGGGCAGGATACATGTGAAAAAGTGCATGAACAGCTGTCCACCATCTGCAGATGAGGCCACAAGTCATCTCAGGACTAAGAAACAAGCTCATTGGAATGAATCGCAAGTTTGGCTGTATTTTTAATGTATCTTCCTCTTGAAATTATTTTAAGTTTCCTAAGTATTTTTTGAGTTCTCCAAACCTAGAATTTATTAACTATGTCTTCATCCCGAAGAATCTGTCTTCGTCCTCAAGAATCTAATTCAGATTTTACTAACTACATCCTAGGTTGCAATAGAATCTACTGCAGTTACTATGGCAACCATTGGTGTTTTCTTTTGCTAACTTGGACTTTTTTTCTGGAATTCATTCTTTTTCAAATCTAGTGAATATTTCTATCTCTTCACATTGGGAGCAGATGAATTAATCTTTTGGGGGATCTTTGTGTGTGGTGAATTTTTTGTTCTTGGTCACTTCAAATTAGAACTTGAACTTGAAGTCAAGGTGGAGAAACCTATGGGACAAGCAATAATATTACCTAGTCACCCCCCCCACGTGACTGTATGCTGTGACTATAACAGATACATTTCTGTCTCTTGATAATTTCCAGTTATACCAAAATGCACATGTAGATGGTATTAGGGAGTGGTTTGTATTTTATGGGATTTCTGAATAATTGATACTAAGATCTCAGTGAGTAAATTGTGTGGTAACTGTCCTTGTGTTGACCACAGGGAAAGTGGATAGAGGGGCTGACCATGGCAGCCAGGGTGGCAACAGGATAGCGACACCATTTCACCAGTGTGTGGAGGGAGCTGGCATCATATCAGGATTAAAATCATTGAAGTCATCAATCAAAGCAGTGCCGACTTCATTAAGTTGAGTACTACTGAACTGTTTAAAAGTGTTACTGGAACTTTTAATGTAAGATGACACTCAATCACCCATAAAAATATTTAATTATGATTGTAACAACTACTGTCAACAGCACATTTTTGAAGTGACAGATTAGGTACCTAAAGTAGGCTGCTACCATAGTAAAACAGTCTAGGCAGGGTAGAGAACAGGAACAAGGCTTTGAGCAGAACCTGCGAGGACAGTGAGAAACACAACAGAGAACCAGAGTTTATGTAAACAAACTCAGTAAAAATAGGAACATTGTTGGGGGCTCAGCCTTGTTATTGGAGACCAAAAGAATGTGGATCCCTGTTTCAAACTCACCAGAAGCCTGCTGGAGTTGTCCCTGGTGGTGACTTAGAAGACAGAACTTTTGAAGCAATTGAGAATCAAGCTAAGGAGATTTTGAAGTAAAATTCGTCCTGTTTTTGTTACTGCTCTGGGTGAAGTGTTAGAGGAGAGAGACTGGAAGTGTACTAGTAAACAAAGAACTAGGGCTCTGTTGTTCAGGAAAGTCACTCAGACTATTCAAATGACAAAATGTTCAAAATTAAGAGTCTGCTTATGAAATAATGGCATGGGGAGAAAAGGTATATAGGATGTGGCTGTGAAACTCTTTACTGAAAGTGAAAAAAAATTAAAAGCTCAAAAGACTTCATCATAAGGGATTAAGGGTGGGCCTCACAGATCTTTCTGCTTAGATTAGATGTTATCTAATTCTAACTTGGAAATACAACCTTTAGACAGAGCCAAAGACAGAGAAGGCTGAGTTAATCAGAAGACATTTGGACGAGACCTCTCTTCATAGCCAGACGTCACTGTGCCATCAATGAGAGACTCAGAAAGTTCTTGAGAAAAAAATATATCATCAAGACTACCACCTTCTTGAACTGCAGGGAATGAAGAAGCACAAGGAGAAAGGCTGTTAGGCACCAAGGTTTGCTTTTCAGGCAGAAGGGTAATAGACCTGGAGCCAAACACAGACTACTATTCATGAAAGATGAAGTGGAGGCTTCTGGGTAACAGTCCAGCCTGTTCAACACCTTATCTTGGCCTGGGGCAAGCCTCAGCAGAAAATCAATTAAGTTCACTCAGGCTTGAGTCTGTGAACTACAAGATCTTTTGAGTGCCCAAAGTCACTGAGTTCACTGGTGATTGGGCATGCAGTAATCTAGTGCAGATACTGATCAGAAGAGTGTGGTGCACGTGGTTTAGGAGAGAGAGCAAGTGGGTTTTTGAGATCCTTGTGTTCACTTACTCCAACGGCCATAAAAAGATGCTTCCACTGAAAGCCAGTTCTTTAAGTGCTACATTTTCAAGTTGGCTTCTATTAAGTTATAAGTGCATATTTCATACCTAGGTACTGCCCACTCTTTTCCACTTCATGTCCATTTCAGTATACAATATAATGAAGCATATTTCATGTCTCTTTAGGACCAGAATGGAACATAGTTATTATGGAATGTCTTATATCTTTCTTATGTTTTATATCATTCCGTGACTTGGCTACTGTACATTAAAACACTAAACATCAACCTGAATCTACAGGACCACTTTAAAGAAGACCATAGTGGGGAATTCTGTTTTCACACTATTTTTTTATTATATCAGAAGGTAACTAGTTCTGCAAGTAGCAGAAAATAGTATGACCTGGGTTCAAATTGTTCAGGTATCTGGGGCAGCAGGGCAGGGCTTGTGAGAATGGCCAAGTCAACACCCCAGAACATACCAACTTGAATCATTTTATTTCTTTCACATTGACAGGAAGCATAGGAAGGGGAGACACAGAGTGGGGTACTGAGTTGATGCACTGACAGTTTGCCTAACTGCTAAAGAAAGATGAGCCATAGGACCAAGCAAGGGGGTGGACACACTCTTAGAAGAAATTGACGCTTGCTGCTATACATTTTCATAAGGGAGCACATGATTTTGTGTTCTGGTTTTAAGGTGTATTATACCAGTCAGGGTTCACCTGCAAAGAACAAATCCTTGTTGCTAATTTAAGAAGGGATTTAGTAGAACATATTAACTGCCTTGCAGAATAGTTAAGGCTGTTGAAAAGACAACTGTTAGCTTTTATCTTCCTGAAGTTCTTTCACAAAACTGGACCGCTGGCAGCTGCTATTTCCAGTGGAAAGTATCACCCTCTTGAACCTCTAATATAACCCACTGCATCCTAACCAGCACCTTGCACCCCACGTTGACCCATGGGAAATGCCACTTTTGAATAATTGGTGTGACCTAAAGCATGTCTAGTACTACACAGCAGTGCATATAAAAGCTTTCAAGCAGGGCAGAAAGAAATATCACAAGGTCAGTAGAGTTGGCGAAAAATTCACAGTGACCTCCATCTTTGCCCCATAAAGAGGCTTAATGAATTAAATTAACGAGACCATGAGGAACATTTCATTAGAAAAGTCATTCTTTGTTTGGGAGGCAACAATAGAAAGATCAAATACCTAAGATAATTTTACCTGGAATGTTCCTAAATTTTAGACTGTACTGAAAAAAAAATAATGTTTTTGTTTTTCTTTTCTCAATTCAAATTCTCTATTGGGTGATCTTAAATGGAGATAATCAGACTTTTCTTTTTCCATTGGCATTTATTTCGTGCCCTTGTGAAATCTGCCTCATGACATGGTCATAGATATTTAAAGTCTCTTAGTCCCTTCTAACCTGTGGCTAAAATTCACCACGTCCATTTAGACAGTGACTCTGTGTCATGGTTTGGTAACATATTGTCCCTCTCATCAGCCTATTTTGGCAATGAGCCGCCCATTATCTGAACTAGCTTCAAAAATACTAATGTCAAAAATAACCCCAGCTTACAATGGGCTTACAGCAGGGAGGGCAGATTTAGTAACTGAGTCAGCCTCAGGCTGACTGCCATTTGCTGGATTTGCCGGCTGGAGTCATATGTTTGGATGTTATTTTCTGTGACTTACACTCAGAACCCGGCTTTAGATATAGGTTGTTACAGAGAAGACTAGAAATCAGTAGTGGTGGACAGTCTCTTCCCAGCATTCACAGGTATTATAATATGTATGGGGATGACATGACAGTGGTCAGTTTAGCATCGCTGCCATTTGAGAACGCTGCAGCCTTTGAAATTACTTTGTTGTTCGTTAGTGGAAACTGGTGGAACGCACTGCTTCTCGTTTTAAGGCTTGTTTGGATTTACTCTCATGAGTGCCAAACAAAACTGAATTGAAAACTATTTAATAACAATAGAAAATGACTAATCTCAACCAACTGATAATCTGTACTAGTTAACTACTGGCTAGAAGGAAAGTAAAACCAGGCTTAAAGCAAGCCATCTGGAGACAAGTGTTAAATATTCTTTTCTTTGTAACTTTGTTCTTCCTTGGTAACTGATCGTAGTTTCTTTAGTCATCTCTACCTTCATGCTTGCTCATCTTCGATGAAGTTGAAAGAAATGTGTGTGTTGTTTTGTTTCCCAAAACCTCCACCCCTTCCCATCATTACTTACACACCCTGAAATTAGAGAAGGTTCCTACTTGCTCACCTTCTAACGTAACAGTGATGGAGAGGTTAGAGAGGACAACAGCTCTTACAAGTCATTATGGTGACCATGTAGGACATCGTGCTCAGGACCCTCTTTGACTTGTCTACTGACAGCCTCCCCTCTGGCCGCTGAACTGTCCTGGTTGATTGATAAATGTCCTAGTTTCTCCAGTTATGACAAAGATGAATTAAATAGTAGTGTAAAGTATGAGAACTATCTGAAAATGTCAATGGCAGCTGATGTGTTTGGTGAATACAGATTTCCTCATTAATAATCACGGGGTAAAATTCCCTGCATTTCCGTGAGTCTCTAGCAACCCTTGAAAGCTAGTTTATCTATTGAGAGTGCTTTCAAGTATTTAAACAGTTGTTTGTATTTGCATGTATGAAAGTTAAATGACTTGAAATTCTTGTAGATTCACAATAAGTGAGAGTTTATTTTCCATCAGTAATTTTTAAAGAAGGCTTGCTAATAAGAACTCTTACAATTTAGGAACATATATGGAAATTTGATAATACATATTCAGGGTAGATATTTTTTCAAAAATAACTTTTTATCACTTGGTATTTATTTATTATTTTTCATGAAGTTGGATTAAGTTTTAATGGATTTGAAGTTAAAGATGGATTCAAGTTTTGAAGTATTTTTAAAATTAAAATATAATTACATAGCAGTCCCCTCTCTGTTTCTTCTTTCCAGTGCTTCCCATGCACCACTCATGTCTTGCTCTTGCTAAAATTTATGGCTTTTCTTTCATAATTATTGCTCTGTGTGTGTGTGTGTGTGTGTGTGTGTGTGTGTGTGTATACACATTCCCAACTATGTACGAATACAGGCTGATTCAGTGCATATAAAGTTTCTTGTATATGAATGATTTCATGGCTGACTGTGTTGCATTGGCTAACCAATTTGTGGCTTCTTCCTTAAGGCAAACTATTTCTTCTGCTCTCAGCATTCCTTAGTTGCCTGTAGTAATAATTTTTAAGCATACTATTATTGCTAGTAATTATTGATAAAGAAAAAGTATCTAAATAAGACTACTTGAAATTTTTGGTGAGCAGAGCAAAAATCAATGATGTAGAATCCTTTTCTAATACTGTAATTTTCTTTTTCATTTATAATTTCTGAAGGCTATTTTCTGTTATATTTCAGTGTCGATTCTAGTTGCCGGTTTTGGGGGTTGGTTTTTTTTTTTTTTTTTTAACGTTTCTTGCCTCAAACCAGATTTTCATTTTCAGTGATAGCTAGAAATTTGTGTTTATTGTAATTGAATTATAAGTATTTGGGGGAAACTTAATTGAATCATAAAACAGTTATTTCCATTGTCTCCTGTCCTGACAGTGCTTTTATATAATCCATTGGATACACAAAGCCCTTGGAAAGCTTACAGTAGCAGTTGGAGTGTTCACTTGTGAGATACTTCACAGAAGGTTGACGAAGGAATTAAGAAGCCATTAAGGTCTATCAGTGTTACAGTAAGACAAAAAACAGCCAAATATTTCATCATTTTGATTCCCCAGGCTCTTTATAAATAGTTAAGTTATATAGCTCTCAGGTGGTGCTAACACACTTCAGGTTGAAGGTTGTTTGTTTGTTTGTTTTGTTTTTTTCCTTGTTAATAATTTAATGCAATAACTCCATCGGTACCATGAAATCACAGAACACAATTCAAAAGGAATTTTTATAGAATATCTGTCTCTGTCAGTATTGGTTTCCTGAGCTAAGAAGATGGCCCTGTGAGTAAGTGCTTGCTGCAGAGGTGAGGACTGCAGTTCAGATCCTCAGAACCAAAGTAGATACCAGGTTAGGACAGCAGCCTTCCAGTAATTCCAGTCTCAGAAGGCTTGTATGAGATCCCCAGAGAAGGCTGGCATTATTCACAAGCTCTGGGTTTGATTGAGAGACCTGCCTTACTGAATAAGGTGAAACAGTGACCAGGGATAATCGATATCAATCTCAAACCATCATATTCATGTTCACCCACATAGAAATGTGCCCACACAGATGCAAACGGGCATACATCCAAATGTGCATCACACATACACATACACACACACACACACACACACACACACACACGGAAAAAGAAGACACAAAGACACAGATTATTAGAAGATAATGCACTGTTCTTTTTCCTCCAGTGTTGTGTTTCCCAGTTACTATATATCAGCCCTTACCTAGGCTGCAGTTTGCTGCTAGTGTAGTGGTTAATCACAGTACCGGACTTTGTTTTCAGTTGTCAGTTAGTGTACTGAGAGGCAGGTGGAACTTTATGTGCGGAGTTAACTGAATGGTGTATCTAAGCCATGTTTTCATAGGGACTATGTTTTCATACAGTGGCCACTGCTGTTCTTATGAGTTAATAAAATGGAAGTTATTTATCTGTACATTTTTTTCAGGCAGACATGTTTGCTTGTGTGAACAAGCAGAGAAAGAGTATGCATTCATAGAGGTCTTTACTCCATCACTGCTCTGGTGCATGTGCTGTCTAAATGACGGTAAAAGGGGGAGAAAGCTGGGAGAGAGGGCAAGTCAGGTAGTAATGAGATCTGTACTGTTACAGAAATTTGAACCTCTTTTCTTTATCCTACATGGATGCAATTGTATACAAGTCTCCATGGTGTGTTAAGTCTAACTTGAAAATCACAGGATAGCTGTTTGATTGCTGTGGATACCACTCCATGTTGACACTCTGGACCGTAGAACAGACTCTAAGCCTATTTTCTGCTCAGGAAAAGGAAAAAGGTGAGATGATACTTGGAGTTACTGGGACTGAAAGACTCTAGAATCAGGTGACCTCATGGCCTGGTTCCTGGAGGGAGAGAGTTCAACACACACTTCTGGCCCTGGGTGAATCTCTGAGAGGCTCTACCTGAGCCTCAGTTTATCTGTCAGTGGAAGACAGGTCAGTACATTCCATTATGCTAATCCAGGAAGGACAGAGCATCTGTGAACCGCCAGGGAAAGCAGGGAATGGTGTCAAGGAAGAAGAGTGGATGGAGTCATTGCCGCAGCAGGAGGCTGTTGTGGGTCTTCTCCATCCCTGCAGCTTACCAGATATGGAGGTCACCATTTTGGTAGCATCCTCTGAAAGGTGTTTTTAAATTAGCCTACTTAGAAGAAGACAATTTGCAATTTCATTAACACACAGTAACTTTCTAGAAATAACTAATAAGTAAACAAAATCATTTAAGAAAGCCCTGTCTCCCACTGCTTTGTCTCTGTCTGATTGAGGACATTAAAAAATAAAATTCCAGCCAAAGGAGGATATATCCTAATAACAATATTTTTATCTGGTACAAAGACCACTGAGAAGGTAAAAAATAAATTTTATTTTGAAATATAGTCTATAAATAATATAAAAAGGAACATGGAAACAGAGAAACTATAGTGATACGGATTTAAAAACACAGAACAAAAGATTTCCTATGATCATAAAGAAATTTTCTAAGAGTTTGATTGTAAATGTATGGATGCCAGTAGATGTATATGCATAAACAACAATTAACACTGTTAATTTTTAATTGTTACTGAGGCATTCTGGACCTGAGATGCTTTATTTTGTGATAAGTAATAGATAATTAGAAAATCTCTAAGGTCTCACTTAACCTTATCGTTAAAGAACTGTTTCTACTACCAGTCATTGTGAGTCAGTGTGAGCCCAACAAAGCATTTATCTAAATGGAAGCGGGAACAAATAATACTTGCGTAGTGTTAGTGCATAAAATTCTCAGCCGAGGAGTAGAAAGGGAGCTTTAAAAGAAGAAATAAAATGGCTGCATAGTAAAAAGGTGGGTATAAATGCCAGTCACTGCTGGAGTTGGTAGAAAATCATCATTAAAGTTGCCATGCATTTGACTTAAATTCTAACTATGCATTGTCTCCTATGATGATATGAAATGAAGTCTTAACACAATCCCCATCTCACAGAGGAGAACTCTGAGCCACAGAAGGGTTTGCTTCCCTTGTCTAAATTCTCTGGAGGTGTGAAACATGAGATCCTATCGTCGTGGGGTCTGCAGCCCCTAAGTCTTTGTGACCTATGCAATAAATATCATCTGCTGTTGTCTTTGACAACTGCCCCATCATAAGGTACCGTCAGTGGAGAGCAGAGAAGTTAGATGTCCCCAGGATTACACACATACACAGAGTTACCCTGTCAAGCCACAGGACCATTAAACCCCTTTAAACATATACTTCTCACTGCAGTATGCTAAAATTTCCCGTGTAATTCTTGTCTTTGTGGTGACAGTTTAATGAGCACTGAGTTGAATATCTACCTATAATTAGATTTTTTTTTCCTGCAAAAGGAAAATCCGGAGATCAGCTGTAGACCCAGGCTGGAGATGAACAGTCATATCATAGTGACAAGTCTCTTCTCAACTTGGCCTTCGGTACAGCCTTCCGTGAGAAGGTTCTCATTACTGAAGTGGACAGTCTCTCAGTCTGCTCATCCTCTAGTGACTAAAGGGAGCATGCCTCACTGGCATTCCTTCTTTTAACCAGAAGCTAGTAAGGGGTTGTCACGCTATTATTGTCTGTGTCTAAATTCCAAGATCCTCCAGTAAAATCTAGCTCTCTCCAGACGCTAAGGGAAGGTATGGATCAAATGCTACACTTGCTTCCTGGAGGGCCCAGTGAAGAGAGCGGATGATCTTTCCTGACTTCCTCCCCGTGGGATTCATTTGTGGTTTGTATGTCATGAGAGAACAGTCAGGAAGCTGGCTCCTGCAGTTGCTGGCTTTCTCCTGATGTACATAGAAACTGAGTCACAGTCTAGAACTGAGCCCTGTGTTCATTTCCCATTCCCGCTGGACAGCAGGACTGTAGTGATGATCTTAACCCCTTCTGTCATTGTCTTTGAGATGATAACTGACAAGTGAGAAGAGTGTGAAGATGCCAAATCTTCCTTAGTAGTTCTCCCCATGGTACTTAGGTAGAGTCACTATGCATGACATTGTTCCAGATGTCAGATACCGGCTTGAAATATTATGATGCAATGTGGGAAATACCAGAGGCTGGATGTATGGTCTTGCAAAAGTCTGTTTCTGAACTCCTAAGAAAGGCTTTGCAGCACTGGGTTGGAGTTTTTGTCATTGCCTCTTGGTGACATCTTCTCTTTCTGTGGTATAGTTCACAATCTTTACCCTACTGTGACTTTACATTATGTTTTTCCCCCAGAATCACCATTGTTGATAGTATGTGAGTAACACTGTACTTGCAGAAGTTAGTATATTGTAACACTGAAAGTGGTAAAGAAAAGTCTTCAGTCACTAAGGGAGGCTGACCTCCAGGCTGTCAAGCCAATTATTCCAGCGCAGTATGTCTGCTCAGAGGATCACTGGGCCATGGCAGGTGATGAACGAGTGCTTTCTGTGGCCCTGGGCTCCTTCCCAGGAGAAAGACTAAGTTGAAAAATGATTTTCCTATTATGGTGGGTAAGCGTGACAGAAGTCAGATACTGTCTCGTACATCTCTGCTGGCATGGCATGTGTGTAGAGGACTAGGTCATAACTGGTATGATGTTCGATGTGGAAATAAGAGAAATAAACCTTTCCATTCACTGTTCTGTTTGCAATGAAAATCTTCCCTAGCAGAGTAGGCCATCTGTATCTTGAGTTTTGATGCTGCAAAGCAAACCTTACCTTTCTTATGGAGGTCAGAAACAGATGCTGGCACAGTCTCACCTTGACAACTCATGATTCATATCTAAAGGCCCTTGACTCCGACAGAACAAAAGAGACCAAGTCGTCATTTGCAAAACACTAAACAGGCTATTTGTTAGTGCCCTTGATCTGCTTTTGAGATGAAGACTTGAAAGAAGCCTGGAGTCAGAGAAAGTCTCTTCGTCTTTCCTTCCTTGGGCTTCTGGGATGATGTTAGGCCGTGCCATCTGAAAGATATGTGAGCGTTAAACTTACAGTCAAAGCTTCAGCTCTTTGGGAGAGCTGGTCTTGTTTATGTTGCCTAAACATAAATAGGCTCCCATCTAAGGACCTCTGCATGGAGCTTTAGTGCAGAGCCCTAATGGGCTCCTTGGAGCCTCTAACTGTCTGAAGTCACATACTAAGGATTACTAAAACACTCCAAGTAAAGCCTACTTGTCAGTTCTGTATTTTTTTTTTTTGTAGAAGTGAATATAAAAGACAAGTTAGATGTCTTTCAGAGTTACTAATAGATATACTTAATAAGGTAGATTGAAATGAGCTAATACAGAGATACAGTCTACTCCTGTAAGTCAACTTGGTTGCGTAAATCCAGGGAAGTTCATCATTCTCTTTTTAAAAAATTGTTTCAGTTATTCATATATTTAGTGTGTTTGTGATTATATGATTGTGACATGTGTGCCAGGGTACATATGTAGAAGGCAGAGGACTACTTAAAAGGGCCTCTTCTATCACATGGTTCCTAGAGATCAAACCCAAACCCAGGTCATTAGACTTAGCAGCAATATCATGCCATTATCTGTTGAGCCATCTTGATAACCTTGTTCTCTCTCTCTCTCTCTCCCTCTCTCTCTCTCTCTCTCTCTCTGTCATTCTTTCCTATAAATACCCATAATAAACTAGAGTATTAGCCTACTATGATTATTTAATATGAAATATTTAGAGTAAATTCTTAATCCAAAAGAGGTCTTTCTTCAGCCAACAAGTATGTGGTAATGTTTAAGTTTATCTTCGGCTTATGTCTCTGAGATCTAGAACTTCTCTGAAAATGCACAAGGAAAAGCTCATTGACATGATCAACTGGGTATAGAAGTCTAAGGACTAAAGAGTCAGGTGAAGATGAATCAGATAATCTGCCACTTTCAAAAGAGCAAATCCCCCTTTCTCTCAATAAGAAAGAAGTCATAGCGCCACACCAAGTATTTACTGAAATATCTGAGTTCAAAACTCTTTTGAAACAAGTCCACAACTTCTCTGGCCGTGCTCTGGGTACCTTAGATGTGGTGGGGTGGAGAAGGGAGACTGTTCAGTCAGTAAAGGACTTGGTTTGCCAGCATGAAAACCTGAGTTCAACCCACAGAGCCCTTGTAAAAAGGGCAGGCATAGTGACCCATGGTTGTAATCCCAGCATTGTAAAGATAGAGACAGGCAAATTCCTGGGCTCACTAGCCAGTCAACTTAGTCTACTTGGTGAGTTCTAGGTTAGTAAAAGGCTGTCTCTAAATAAATAAATATGTTGGTGGCCCTTGAGGAACAATATGCAAAGTTTTCATCCCATCTCTATGTATTTGCCCATGCATGTGCACATGCACACACACACGCACACACACACTGCATGTAGTGATGGCTGAGTTTAGCAATACGAGTCCTAGTTTAAAGTCAGCCAGCATCTGCAACTCCTTTCCTCATTCTATCTCCCACTAGATGGATGGCCTCAGTTGTGTTATTTAACTCCTCTGAGTCTTGTTTCCTTAATATGAACAACACAGTCCTAGACTGAATTCACTCAATAGCTGTTGACTCAGTTCACAGTATGCACTGGCCATGTGAAATGTCATATTCTTACTGTGCACTGACAATTATTTTTGTGAGACACAAAAATAGAAAAAGCAACCCCTACCTTTAAGGAGCTCTGGAAGTTTAATAGGATAATCACCTGTAAAAGCTAATACAAGATGAGAAGTATCTCTGAAATCTGTAGAGCAATGTGTGAGATACATTTGGGATACCAAAAGAAAAGAAGATGGTTGGTTGAGATTTGTTAGGGGAGAAGAAAGCTACAGAGGTGTCGAAAGGGAGATGCGGGAATCAGAGCTGGATCTGCTTTCTCCTGATGAAGAGCTCAGCTGAGGGAGCCCAGGACCCCAGGACCTTTATAATCATGGTCTCTATGGCTGGAGGGTGAGTACGAAATGATTACTTAAGGGCTGACTGGACACAGAGAAAAGCCTTTGTATGGCACAAAGAGACCGGATTCTGAGAGAAGCCACGACACTCTTCTGAGCAGTATGTCTAACTGTTGTATATATGTTCTAGCAATATTATCTAGAAATGGATTGTGATGGCAATTAAAAGCAAAGGACCCTGTTAGAAGTCTGTCCTATAGACACAGGGGAAATAAGATGGTGGTGACAGCAGCAGCTTGGAGTGTAGGGGAAGGAACACGTTGTGAGGGAAGCCATTCTTGTTAACTCACTGGATGGACGTGGGAGAGGAGGAAGGGCAGGTCTCCAGCCCACCTTCCAAGCTTCGTCTCTCATAAGCCAGTTCTTTCAAGGCCACTAGGTCACATAATGAGACTTCCTTATCTTCATAGATGCACTTAATGGAAATACAGTTTTAGACCTTGATTTTTAAAAAGACTTATTCATATAAATTCTAACTTTTAAACTGTGGGGATCATTCTGTTTATAAAAGGCACCCTATAAAGGTGAGTTCAGAATGGTTCATGTATTAATGTTAGCCCTTTGTTCTGAAGACATAATATAGACAAGTAAGTAAGTACCACAGGTCGCCCTGAATCACACAGTCTACGGTGAAAGGCAGAGACAATCTAATGTGCTTATATTCAGCAGTTGCATGAGGTAAGTTCATATAAATACCCAGGAGACTCAGAGGACCAGGCACAAGTACAGCTTGTAAGTGTCCACAATTAGCCCAAAGCCAGAACACATTCTGATTTTCAGTTTTTACTTGGGTACCATTGCTATCCTACGTTGAGCATCATTATTCCAATACGCGGGCCACATCTCTTAAAAATATCCTCCCTGGATCTTGTTGTATTGCCTCCAGCCCACTGGAAGCTGGTGGGTACCCAAAGCAAAGGATACCAATAAGCAGAGGCCTGCACCATCTTCCCGATGCCCCATTCCAGCGGACGTGTCTCGCTCCTCATCTTACTTGACCTTTCTGCTGTGTTTATGAAACTCACCTCATTTGCCCTCTGTGACATCAGGATTGCCCTGACTTTCCCTCACTCTCTCCACTCTGTCACTGTCAGATCCGTGCGCTCCTCTTCCAAACTTTACACTTTCCCCGGGTCACTCCATCCACACATATGGCTTCTATATATAGATGGCCTGAGTCATACTGCTGCTTCAGAAACAAAAACCTAACTTACTGCTGGACAGCCACACCTGGCTGTCCCTCAGGCAACTCAGAAGCCAAACTCCCATCCTTAAGCCTTTCCTGCTGTTATCATAGCTTGTCTTGTTATAATTAAAGACTTTCATCCTTTGTAGGCTTAGGTACCTTTCTATACTCTCCTCACATTCTTACCTCCAGAATCCACATGGCCTTGGTCATCTTTAATCCATTAGATATGTTGCGCTCGTTATCAATTCAGTACATATGTGTGTTCGGGGACCTTAAGATACACATATAAAACAAATGAACACATACTGCTCATCTGCTGCTTTTTTTTTGACCTTTTGTGCTCCTGTGAAAGCATTACCTCCTCTAGAATTGTACCTAACCACGGCCTCTGTTGTCAGCCTCCTGTTTTGTAGTCTTGTTGCCAATAAATATTCTTCAGTGTATAGCCCATCAAAACATTAAACATTATCAAAACATTAAGTTATGTTGGTCACAGTGTCTTTAATGCTAAGAGACCTTACTCTATTATAATCGCCTATTTTCCTATTTCTGTCACTATACTACAAGCTTTAGGACAGGACTACATCCTGCCATATACAGGACTGTTTGATATGTAATAGATACTCCTTAAAGATGAACGTGTAACTGAGGAGATAGAGGGTTCTGTGGGCTGATGGTTTCCCACACCAGCCAGCAGAGAAAGCCTATAATTACATAGTTACAAGCGCAGTATGTCCTGAGGTTTCACTGCTGAGGGTTCTTGATGCCGGTTCTAATATTTGAGATGTGCATCACAAAGAGAAATGAGAGACTCAGACTGAGAGTACATGTTTTCGTTTTGTTATCTATCTGAACATATCATGTCTATGTTTGGTATTTTATATATTTTTCTTTGTTATGGAGTGTCAATTTATATATTAACACTGATTGCTAGAATCTCTATTTATTATATTCAAGACATTTTAGCATGTTGCTATAGGAAAGGACCTGATGTGGAGGTGCATCCCTTTAATTCCAGAAGTTAGGAAGCAGAAATAGGGGGATTTCTGTGAGTTCAAGACCAGTGGAGTCTATGTAATGAGTTCCAGAGCAGCCATGACCATACAGAGAGACCCTGTCTCAAAAAATAAAATAAAATAAAATAAAATAAAATAAAATAAAATAAAATAAA
>NW_021604594.1:6986849-7042560 GCF_004785775.1 Grammomys surdaster
AAATAAAATAAAATAAAATAAAATAAAATAAAATAAAATAAAATAAAGAAAGGAAGGAAGAAGGGAGGGAGAGAGGAAGAAAAAGAAAGGAAGAAAAGAAAGAAGAAAACAGATTTTGGTTCAAATTCAGCTTAGAAATTCAAAGCCTTGTAAAACTAAACAATAGTCTCAGCTCTACAAATCTTTAATTTTCTCAGTTATACACATAATATTGTTTTGATGGTAATACAAATTAAAGTATATACAATACTCGATATATACTAGATCTTCAGAAAATTGGTACTTCTCTCCACCTACTCTGCAAATTAAATGTCTTGAATTAAATGATGGTTGACTTTTCACATAAAATAAGTCCATAGGTCTATACTGTAAAACTGTTTGATGGCTCCTTGAATTCATTAAAAAAATGAGGTTTCTTTTATCTTGGCGTCATATCAACCCAGAAAATACGGCTATTGATATCAAGTAAAATGGAGCACATGCAGGGTGGAATGGCCATAGACCAAAGTATGGTCTTGAAACTTTGGGTGCATGTCACTATCTTCACTCCAGCAGACTGGAGGACAGTATGAAAAAAGTCATATGCTCAACCTCTTTTAAGTTCCATCCAAGAAGCATTTCTGTTACTGTAGTGTATTTATATACAAATTTTGCAAGATCTAGCATCCTAGAATACAAATAACAATACAATAATAATAAGAGAATTATTTATTTTATGGTTCTACAGCTAACATTTTTTATTATTATTTTAAATCTGTAGAGATATACCTATATACATATATGTATATATTCCTAAATACACGTTCCTAAATAAATTGTCTGTATTTAAATGAAGACATACAGAAATGGAGGTTATTAACATTAATTCTCAAAGATACATTTAATTTTAAAACTCACTGGTAGAGCCAGGAAATTTATTAATTTCAGTTCACATTCCAAGAACACAAAGCATATTCAGTGCCTAAATCAATATTTCTAAATCCATTCTCCAACAAATGGAATCAGACATCACTGGAGAACAGAGTTGGTATTGCCAGGGATGAGTCATTTTGTTATCATGTATCCCTTTTCTATAGGGTTATGGAAAGGACAGTTGACCCCTCTGCTCTTCTTTCAAAATGTCACAAGTCTAACACAACCATGAGAAAGTGTTGAGCAAATCTTAATTGAGGAACATTTATAAAAGACCAGAGCAATACTTTTCAAATTTTTGAGACAATTAGAACATGAATAACTGAGAACTGTCCAAAGTAAAAAGAGTTAAGGAAGCAAGATGAGCAACACCATACAGGAATGGCAGCAATGGAGGAAGCTAGCAAAACCAAGGTTCAGTAAATAGAAACTGCTGATATTAACTGCTCTTTTTAAAATTTAGCTAATTCACATTGTGTACATTTATTACAACAATATGCTCTATTGAGTGTGTCCAACTTGTAGCTCCTGTCTGTGCGTAGCCACATGTGGCTCAGGAGAGCTATGAAAGAAGGCCAACACAAAATCAAAAAATTACTTAAAACACTAGAGGTGTGTGTGTGTGTGTGTGTGTTGGCTACATGATTCTTGAGTAATGTCATGTTGCATGTCCAAAACATTGGATTTGGTTGCATCTGTACCATAAATCTAATAGCTCTAAATCATCTGAAAGTTTACTTTTACACCTTAATTCTCTTCAACCATAGTTCAAATCCCAGAAATAAACAATTTTAGCTTTTGAGTAGTATGATGTGGTAGATGTCTGCTGTTGTGTTCCATTCCAGACTCCCACCCAGGATATAAAGCATATCTCTCTCTCTCTCTCTCTCTCTCTCTCTCTCTCTCTCTCTCTCTCTCCCTCCCTCCCTCCCTCCCTCCCTCCCTCCCTCTCTCTCTCTCTCTCTCTCTCTCTCTCTCTCAAATGGTGGCATAGTGTGTAGTATAAACCACTCAGCTATGCTTACTTACTCAGTTAGCCATCTTACTTAGCATATCAACCTTGGAGTTTGTGGTAATCACCTGTGTTCATGTGATTCTTACAGCTCTTACTGTTAGACCAAGAGCGAAGATTGATAGTCTTGGGAGTTTAGATGAGCCAGTAAAAAGCATAAATGCTTCCTTTAAGTGAGCAGTAGTGTTTGAATTAATAAGGAAAAAAATTTAAAGTCATATGCTAAGATCTATAGTTAGAGTAAATTTTATGCCCGTGACATTTTAAAGGAAAAAAAAGTGTCTAATGTTGCTGTCGCACATCAGACTATAGAAGATACAGCCATAACATGTGATAAGTGGTTAGTTATAATGAAGAGTATTAGGTGAGAGTTTTCTGTGTGATTTGCAGTTTCTGATAACCACTGCAAGTCTCAGAACTAAGGGCATCCTGAGTATAAGGTAAGGGGAATATTATACCAAATTAGTTTCTTAGTGTTAACAAATGTACCATAGACATACAAAATGTTAACATTAGAGAAAACTATGTAACAAGTATATATGAACTCATCATTATTTTCATATTTTCTATAAATTTGAAATTATAAGTTTAATTTTAAATATAGGTTATTGAGCCAGGCCTAGTGGCCTTAAATCCAGCACATAAGAGACAAAGACAGGAAGATCTTGTGAACTTAAGGCCAACCTGGTCTATCTACCAAGTTCTAGGCCAGTTAAAGCTACATAGTGAAACCCTGTCTAAAATATAAGTAAAACAAAAACGTGGATGGATGGATGGATGGATGGATGGATGGATGAGTATATAGAATTGACACACACTGTAAACTCGCTGTACTAATTTTTAAGGCATTATCCCAATGGATACATTTGAGCATGCTCTCTAATTGTACCACAGCTTTGTCTAGCTTTCTTCTGACATCTGCTCAAGACATAAAGGGAGATATAAAAATAATAACAAAAGAATAAAGTACACACACAAACCCCTTCTGCCTCTGAGCTGTTGCTATTTCTTGTGTATTATTCTGTGTATTAAACCAGCCTCTTGCCAAGAAGCAACCAGCTCTCTTCTGCTAGTCAAAATTCTAAAAGCTTTCTGGATAGCTCATAGGTTTTCTGACCAAAGTCAGAAAAGCTGCTATAAAATTTTTTTGGATCTTCTGACCAAGTCAGAAATTCTGTTAGAATACTTCTATTCCAATCAAAATCAGAAAGCCATAAAAAATTCTAAAAGAGCTATGTTCGATCTTTAGACAGCCTTCTCTGGATAGCTGCTAGAATACGTTCCAAAAGAGCTGTGTCAGCTCGCTAAGTATCTCTTGGGATCAGAAATTTTGTTAGAAAAAAATTCAAAAAGAGCTAAGAAAAATTCTACAAGAGCTGTGTTCGCTCTCCATGGATTCTCTGACCAAAATCATAAATCCTGTTAGAAAAAAAAAATCCTTGAAGAGCTGTTTTTGCTCTCCAGAGATCTCCAGACAGCGCAGCTCTCACTAGAGAAAAAAATCTAAAAAAGAACTATCACTTTTTGCTAGCTCATCTCATGTAGACCAAAAGCCCACTTTTTAATTTACAATGTTAATCCAGTTGATTATTCCAGGTTCCCTCTTGACCATTCCATGAGTCAGCATTCCATGACCTTAGTTAGCCCCTTGACTCTTAGGAAGAAGCAAGAAGCAGGATTTTCCCTTCTTTTATTTATTAATTTTTTTTTAACATTGCAAAAGATTTCAGAGATCTGCCTGCCTTTGTAAATTTAGCTGGTGAGACCTTTTCCTGATATAGACCACACCTGGACCTAAATTAGCTCTGTCCCAGGCTGACCCTGAATTCTGGAATCTGCTTGCATTTTTAAGTATAAACAAACAAACAAACAAACAAAACTTAGCTGGGTGGATTCTTTCCTTGTGATCACTCCCAAAATCCTTTCTCTCCTTCCTTAGTATCTTTCTGACAGTCTGGCTCATAGTGCAGCTGCCTCTCTGCTTCTTTCGATCTGTGAAGCCTCTTATACAGTACATATTGCATCTTTGTATTTTTGCATAGTTGAGAAATTATATATTTTCGAACTCTTGTTTTAGAGTTCTCTTGCACAGTCCTGAGGGTCCCAGCATTTACCATTTTGCTGAGACAGTAGCCACACCTTCGCCTCCCAAACTTGTGCTGCCTCTGATTATCATGGAGTCATTAACATTAGTAGGGAGGACAAATATGATTATCCAAACAAGCTTTACATCCACAGCAGCCATTGACACTCCGAGGACTCCTACACTTGCTGGTCCTGTCCCAGGGGCAGGAACTGTGTCATTCTGTCCCTACCAAGGCCATGCCAGACTCAGCAGCCTCCCTAAACACACCACTTCACAGCCCAGAAGCAGCATACTTCCTTCCCAGTTTCCCTATAGAACATTTCCTAAGGATTACATTTTAGAGGTGTAGGTATCTGTCAGGCTTTTACTAGAAAAAGAAGGGTCTGAGCCATAATTCTAATGCAAGGAAACTGAAGCCTTCTTATAATCCTTTGAGATCAATAGATCAGGAATTAGAAAGCAGCATTGTAGTCTGGTTTATTCT
The DNA here is from genome assembly GCF_004785775.1 of Grammomys surdaster. Classification (NCBI taxonomy): domain Eukaryota; kingdom Metazoa; phylum Chordata; class Mammalia; order Rodentia; family Muridae; genus Grammomys; species Grammomys surdaster. The sequence goes on from NW_021604594.1 coordinate 6,991,344, forward strand.
GCATGTCTGGCTCTTTAAAAGATCCCCAATCGTTAGTCAGCTGACTCTTTGGGACTGCTTAGCCATAACTGCATGACCCTATGACCTTCACTATTGCCTCTTGGACTTCTGGGAACAGGAGAGGATATAAAAAGCCAAAAGAGGCTGGGTGGAGATGAGTAGAGTCCAGGAGGCAGAAGAGTAGGATTGGAGGAGGGTCAGAGTAGGGTTAGAAAAGACAGTCAACAAACACATGAAGAAAGAGGATTAAATAGGACTAGAGAAGAAAAGACACTGAGCAGAATGAAAAATAAGAGGCAGTTGAACCAGGAGAAGCTGAGCTGAGCCAGAGAAGATACTGGTCAGAGACAGGAGATGAACTAGCATAGAACCCACACAAAATATCTAAAGAGACGAAAAGCTACACAGCATAATTCTAATGTCTTGCAAATTAGTAATTTCCTGTCAGTGTGAGAAAGGTATAAGAGGAAAGATATTTGGTTAAACTTGTGTTCTCTACCTTTACTCTGTGAGATTGTGAGGGGCTCCTGTCATACTCTTACTATTGAATTCACTAGCAAAACTGAGGTAGAGATACCTTATTACAAGTTTGTAAAATCTACTCTTAATGAAAGTACAGTTCAATTACTGTGAGAATGCTCAAGGACACAGTGGCTTCCTCAAGAGGCTCATGTCTCATCAGTAACCCAGGAGTGCTGGGCAGTGTAGTGGGCACCCCAACTGCTACATCTTTCTGTGATCTCATTTCTGTTCTGCAGACTCAACTCACCACTAGTTACACATTCTAGAGTTCAAATAGGAAGTTATCGACATGAATATGCAGCTCCTTCTAAGAGCATGACCTGCGAGTTAATCATTGCTATTCATAGCTTATTGGCCAGAACCTAGTCATGGGGGCCCCTGCAAAGAAACCGCAAAGAAAGCTGAAGATATGTATTAGCCAGGATACAATTTGTTAACTTGTATTTCTGGTTTCATGGAAATTGGCAAGGCAACCTGGATGTTTTTACTGTAAGTACCTGGAGTGGTGTCTTGTGTCCAATAAATGCTTACCAGATGTTCTCTTTAAATCACATAGAAGACAATTAGTGGGAACGGAGAAATAAAATACAGTTTTGCATGATTTTTTAATCACTGAGAATTTAGGATACCCCTTTCTAGGCAGATATATTTGCATTTGAAAACATTATTATGCTCATAGATGAAAACATGACTCCCAAGAAATAAGATTTCTAGTCACCCTAAAGAAAAGAAGTCGTAGAAGCAAGTTTTTAAATATTTTTATGTTAATGTGTTAAAATCAAGACAGATATTTATTTTTATACATAAATAAAGATAAGGTTTCCTTCTAGTTCTGGAAGCATGATCCAGAAAGAGCCAAGCATGCTTCAGTGAAGCCAAGACGCTGTAACCTAGAAGTTACTCTGTTTGTCCAGTTAGTTCAACTGTAATTTTTTTAATATGAATTTCTCTGTCTTTTACCCTTTGTCTGGATGTGCGTTCAACCTTTTAACATTTTAGTAGCAGGTGTGAAACTTCACCTTTATTGGCCTACTTCCATTTTCCTTGTTTAATATGAGTGTTTTCCTGAAAACATGTAGACTACCTGATGAACCGCAGCGGCTTTTTCCTGGACCCCAGTCATGCTAACCTTGCCTAGGACATTTGTATATTCCACGGGACACAGCCCCAGCTTGTCAGCTTCTCTTGTGACTTATCTGACCACACTGCTACCCAGCTGGCAGCTGAACAGGGCTCAGTTGGCCCTGCTCTTTGGACGACATTGGCAGCATGAGGGGTGAACACGATACTCGTTATATTAATCTGTTTGGGCTGCCATAACAAAATACCTAAGGCTTGCTTGACATTTATTTCTTACACTTAGGGAGACTGAGAAATTCAGGACCAAGGTCCTAACTGATTTCATATCTGGTAAGGGCTTTCTTCCTGGCTTGCAGATGTCTTTCTTCTCATATGTGTGGAGAGGGGGTGGAGACAGGGATAAGGATGGACAGGGAGCGATAAGAATATAACCTTTGCTGCTTTCTGACCTGTCACATCGACAAATTAATCCTACCATGTCTGGGTGCTGATATACAAGTCGAAGGGAGTACAAGTATATGGCTTATACAACACTGAGACTTGTCCTGGGCTACTCTGGGCAACCTGTCAAAACCTTCAGTAGTACTAGAAGAAAAGATTGCCCCAGTGGTGTCCTAAACACTCTCTAATGAGATCTCTGGTTTATTCATTTTGTGACCACACAGGATGTCAGCATTTACAAACTGGTAAGATACAATCATGTAAGAAGTGGTATTTTAGAGTACTCTACAGTCTTCCTACATCAGCTCCTGAGACCACACTGTAACCTGGGTAAGAATGTTTGGACCATTTCATTGAGTCTGTCGTACAACATCAGAAAATTGAATTTGGAGTTCGCTGGTTTGCCCGAGGTCTCAGAACTAATAGTTAATAGACACTGAGATTCTATTCCAGGCCTTTTAGTTTTTAAACCACATTAGATCAATATCAGCTGGAATTTGGCTCAAGAGCCACTCAAGTTTGGTTTCAGTTCAAGTTCTGTCACTTATTAACAGGAAGTAGGCAAGCTCCTTAACTCACTAGCGTTAGTGGTTCTTCTCTGTGACATAGAAATAACTGAGTATGCTTCCTCCGGCTTTTTGAAAATTAAATCATCAAATGCATAGAAACCACTTTAAGTAAAGAATTGCTAAGAAAGGTGAAAATCACCATTACCTCTGAGTACAGAGCAAATCTTGTTTGATTAAATTTAACTCAAAAGTCAAATGTATACATTCCATTGGACTTTGAAGTGTAATTCAAATTACATAATGTATTGACTGATTGAGAAATACTTTATTTATAAGCTTGTAACATTTACAAATTTGACAATGCAGTTTTCACTCGGGTGTGAGATTCGTCAGCTCCTGTCTGTGTCTCTCTTTTACTTCTCTCCACGTATTTATTCAAGATATTCTCATGTGTTCAATCAACAGAACTAAACAACAAATTATTAGCAGATGCTTTATAAATTTGTATCAGTTACAAGTTAAGCAAGCCAATGAGTTTTTTTAATTTTATTATTTTTTTATTATTCCATTGGTTTGCAGTTATTTAGTTCTTATTAATAAAAGAAACTTGACATTGGAATTGTCCTTTTTATCTCACACCAGAAAGTCAGTAACAATTACTGATGAATACAGGCTAAGAGTTGTTATCAACAGTAAAATAACAGAGATTTCACTGCTTGAAATTTGGGTCATAAAAAAGTCAAGTCAGTATTTTCAATTTTTATACACCTTTTTTCAGGACTTGGTCTCTACTAAAATACTCATTTTCTTATTAATTTGATTCCACAAATGTAGCATACAAGTTTGTAGTACCATCAGCTTATATAAGGAGGAGGAAGTCTCCTCCTCCTCCTCCTCCTCCTGTGGCCAGATTTGAGGGTAATTGAATGTGTAAGCCCAGGCCAATTAACAGCATATACTTTAGTATGTCTTGCGTGTCAGTCCTGCTTCTCATCTGGAAGAGGTAATTATGGAATTTCATCCATTTTTAGTTTAGTACATGTCCATGCTTATGCTTGAAAATGAAAGAAATCTTATTTGGATACTTATTTTTGGTTAAACCTTCAGGCAGAAACCCATATGTTTTTCTCAGGTCGAAGAAACCAGACTAAAGCAAAACGTACCATACTGAAAGCAGAGTGCATTAGTGATGTAAATGCCATTACCTCTGCTCTGTCATCAGCTGAGCAAACAGTCAAGGGCCAGTGTGACATTGAAACTTCAGGAGCAGAGTCTGATGACTGTGAAAGTCAAAAGCAAGTGAGTAAATAAACTTTTAAAACTACTTCCAACCTGTATATGGGTAGTCAGTCCTGTTCCTGATAGAGAATTACTTGTGAGTTTATTTGAAAAACATTTTTAGGGCAGGGCATCTGTGGTCATGTACATGAGAGGGATAAGTTATGACATAAAATCTGTCTGTCTGCTTTATAAGTAGTCCCAGAGTGACTATATACACATGGACAACCATCTTCTCAAAGTGTTGATGTGGAAGGCAAATAGAATACTCCTTTAGCGTGATTTTCTGTGTAATTATGATGTTGCTGCAGCTTTTTGTCACATCACATACAGCTTGTCACAGATGCTTATTTTGTTTTCCCTGCTTGTTCCTTTAGGTTTTTTTTTCGCCTTTATCATTATCTAAGGGACACATACTCCACAAATTGCAGGTCAAGGCCACAGGACAGTTTTTAGTTCTTTTCTCCCTCCACACGGTTGAGGCACCGTGGTTGTTTCTGCTTTGTAGTCCTCCAGGCTTGTTGGCCAGCAAGCTTCCATAGCAGTGGCTGTCAGGATTCCTAAAGCTATGGGACACTTCTTCGTGGTGTGGTGATCCCCAACCATGAAATTCATAATGTAAATATCTGATGTACAGGATATCTGAAATGGGACACCCAAAGGGGTCGCAATCCACAGGTTGAGAACCACTGTTCTGGATCCTCCTCCTGACTCTGCCGCCCATCATACAGCTCAAGTGCTCAAGTTATAGATGTATTCCTCCAAATCTAGATATTTATAGCCTGTGTTCTGCAGATCAGTGGTACAAGAAGATTTACCCATTGGACCATCTTGCTAACCTCCGGCTAGCTTCTTGAAAGTAGAGATGCATTGAGTGTTTCTTAGGATTAACAGAGGGCCTAGATCACAGTAGATACGAAATAAGAATTTAATTGAGTGGTTTGTGCAACATGCATATATCTATGAGCACTACTTGAAGAACCTGTTACTGCATATATGGGTGCACACACACATGTACCTCCCACATTCAGGTACTATTACCAGGGAGTTGGCCAATTAGTGCTTAAGATGTCTAGCCTACAATAATATATAAGTATAAAACAAATGTCTCTGTGTTAGGAGCCGCGTCCGCCATCGCAAGATGGCGCCAGTTTCCTGCTTGCGAGCCTTGCTTGAATGTGCGCCTGCACAAGGCTCGAAAACCAGTATGCTAATTTGGCGACACCATAAGAGCCAATGAGTGTAAGGCACGTCTCCTAAAGCTCTATATAAGCCATAAGCTTTTGGGGCTTGGGGTCCCTCGCCTCACTACCATCTAAGAGAGCTGTAACACTACCATCTAAGAGAGCTGTAACACTAAAAGAGCTGTAACAATAAAACTGCTGTCAGAAGAATCCTGAAGCATGGCGTTCTCCTTTTCGGCGAGGCGGCGCCCCGCATCTCTGAAATGTGGAGATCCTATTAAAAACTTACTGAATTTTTTACTTTTGTGTGTATAGTATTTAAGTTTGGAGAGAGAGGGGGGGGGGGGAGGGAGGGAGGGAGGGAGGGAGGGAGAGAGAGAGCATGTAGAATCCACAAGTTAGCATTTTGTGTCTTCCTAAGTTACTGTCTACAACATATTAAGCTCATCACTTGCTGGATGATAAGACATAGCTGGCAAGTGAGTGCTAGACATCCTTCTGTCTCTGCCTCTCCTGCAGTGGAATTAAAGGTGTGTGGTACCATGCCCAGCTTTTACATGATATTGCTAGGGTGAAACTTTGGACCTCATACATGTGTAACAAGCATTCCACTTACTGAGGGTGAGCCATTTCTCCAGGGCTCTAATTGACTTCTTAATATGAAAAATGGATTTAAGTATTATGAGAATTAAACATAGTAGCCCAAGAAAACCTTTGGAAATGTAAGCATGTTGCTGTTTACTGATAGCTGTCAGTTTTTCATTATGTGTTTTAATAAAGGAATGTTATTTAGTCAAGCCACTGAATGATCATTCATTGTTTTTATGCTGTAAAAGATACCTGTTACTTTATTAAAATATTTACATAAAGTCATCCAAAGTTTTATTACTAAGAAATTGTAGGCCTTTTCAAAAAGTAAGAACTCATACAGTTTTGAATGTTTTAATAACACTTTAAATGAACTTGATCCCCCTCCCTGAGATTAATAATTATAAATGACCCCTGGTCCAGTAGCCATATTTTTTGTTAGGAATATACTGACAGACATAGGCGTAGTTTGCTTTTAAAATTGATTCCAGTTCTTCATAATTAGAAAAAAAATGACACTAGGCCTTACAGAGGGAATGAACTGTATTCATCTATAGTTTTGATGTATGCTATTAGAGACTTTATGTTTCACTATGAGGTTTACCTGCCTAATAATGATCAACTCCACGTTATGTACCCTAATTGGAACCACAGTTAGCCTAGAAGAGAAAAAGAGCCTACGATCTGATTTTAGGAGGTGTCATTGGATTGTTCTCCCAAAGTCTTAGTCTTAAGAAACAGGAGGACCCTTTCACCACAGAAGCTTGGATGTTGTCTCCCAGAGAGTCCTGAAAGCTGCTAGGGTGGCTGGAGCATCCCATGCTGCAAGTGTGTGTGAGGTGACAGTGATCGCTTTATACTACCTCAATACATTTTCATAACCAGTTTTCTCCTGCATTGCTGTTATCTCATAGGAAGAATGCTTGAAGTTACCATTAAGACATTTTCCCGAGACTCTCTTCTGTAGTGAAAAGAGCTCTTTATCACAGCATAATTGACTCTTCGGTCAGCAAGGCAAAAATAACAAAGATAAGTTGAATGTAGTCTGTATTTGTTAAACTACTTCAATACTCAAGCCTACATTGGGGATGAGATTTGACCTTGAGTCCATGTCTCCTGCTCCTTCATTCTTTTCTGAGCTGTGCCTTTCTGTACTATTGGCATCTTTTTGGCCATCATTGTCTCCTGAAATCATATATATTGTTTTATAGCTTTTATATAGTACGATTAATATAACATTTAAATCATGTTCAGAATTGGTAGCCATTAAATGTTTGCTGGAACTGAATATACGTAAAATGATTCTGTTCATGTGTGACCACACAATGTAGTGTGTGTTAGGTATAACATTGTGGAACTCAGGTATTGCAAATTCAGGTATTATAAGAAAACAGTGGTATTGCTTCAACTAGCCAGGTCCAAAATAAATCCTCACTCTAAGTGGATACGAATAGGCAGATGAATGTGGGCGAGGAGGGCAAAGGGCAAATATAAGAAACCCGCAGAGGTGTGAAACAGCTAATATATATATGGAACTGTAAACAGATTGCATCGCCAATGCAGTGTTGGAAGCAGACTGTGAAGAATGAGGCTCAGACAGTGATGGCAAATGAAGCACAGACAATAAACAAGGACCTCGCTGTAGAGGACCCTGTAGGGCGTGTTCATGTGGGTGGTATGGGGAGGGTGAAGGTCCCTGGCATGGGGCCGTCATCTGTCTTGTCTCCACCACATTGCTAACATTGCATGCACATCTGGCTCACAGCACCTGGCCTGTGACATCTATGTGTTGTGTAGATATTCGATGATAGGACACTGCCAAAGAGTGCCACAGTCCCACCTCTACCTCACATACATTGTTCTACCTCACATATGCTGCTCTAGCAGCAGCAGGGAGGATGATGGGGAAGAGATGAAACCCGGGCTAAAGGAGCCCAGTGATGTTGAGAAAAGATGAACATGCTGACTAGGAGCATGGGAAAGGATTTGAGATCTTTGGCAGACGCAACATATACACACTTGAGATTAGGAGCCAATGAGAAGGAAAGGAAAGTTGGATACTCGACAAAGACCTTGACACATAGATTGTTTCAACATTTATTTTTAAAATGAAAAGATGAGGCTTGGCAAGATGGTTCAGTGGGTAAAGGCCCCTACCACCAAACCTAACAACTTGAGTTCAGTGCCCAGGACCCACATAGTAGAAGGAGAAAACCAGCTTGCTCTAGTTGTCCTCTGATCTATACATACATACATACATACATACATACATACATACATACACACACACCTACCTTGTGTGATATGTATCATGCATGCACACACATACACATAGATACAAACACATAAACATACAAATATAGTATTAAGGAAGATAGGTGGCTACTATGATAAAGTTAGATCAGAGGAGTAATTTGTTTTGATGTTACACAGCAGAAAACTATGAACAATGATAGTTTATTATCTATACAAAAAAAGCTGGATGGGATTTTAAATGTTTTTGTCACAAAAAAGAGACATGTCAGGGAATATTACTCTAATTTGAGCATTATACAAGCTGTGGGTGTGTGCGTGTGTGTGTGTGCCATGTGTGCACATATGTGTGTGTCTAAACATTACATGACACATCGTAAGTATAATTTTCAATGTGTCAATTTAAAAAGAGAACTCATGGAGGAATTCTTATAGATTTTTAATAGAACTCTAGTAACACTTAAATTATTTATACACACACAGACACATATCCTGTAGACATATATGCCAGCACTAAGTAAACAATATAAGTTCAAAACATGTGTACGTATTAAACTACCTCCCCAGCTAAGTCCATTACAGTCACCCCACATATAGCAACAGCAGAGTAAAGAAAAGATTATATCCAAATGCACCCTGGTAAATCAGTGAGCGACTCTCAGTGCATCATCTCCAAAAACTAGGTTAGCGTAAGAGCTGCTTTACTGCTAAGTGTTCTTCATTCACTTAGCCTTCCATCTCCAGAGGCCATGTGCAGCTGGCTTGGGGTTACATGCACTTGTCAGGGGAGGAAATGACTTGACAGGGGTTGGGGTGACTAATCTCGGGGAAACTTTGGTTCCCTTCCCCCAACTCTTTCTAGAGGAGGAGTATCAGTGGGTCTAGTCTTGTGGGGTCTCATATTGATTTCAAGCTAGCAATGGCTAAGTCCTTCTCAGAAAAGAGTCCCATGGTTCCTTCCTTACATTCAAAATAAAACAAGAAAAAGATATTGATACAAGCACATTCTGACATAACTAAATTATCACTTAATCTTCACAAAGAATTTTGGTAAGGAGAGAAATCACCTAAAACTTTCTACATGTCTGCTCAGAGTCAGCTGTTTCATAGGGCTTCACTTCACATGGTTTCTTAAAGTTTGTATACTTCTCATGGGAAGTGAAACAATGATTGTAAGCCAAGGAGAATTCCAAATAAATGCCATTTTCACTTTTTTTTTTTCAGTAGAATTCCAGGATTTAGTGAGTTTTAAACAGATCTAACCGAACAAAGAGCTTTAACCACTGGGCCATCTCACCAGCCCTAGAAATAGGTTTTATTTTAGCAGGATATACATTTAGGATTAGTGATTTCTTTCTGTAAAAGGAAACTCAGCACAAGTAAGTTTGACTTTCCCCATGGGTATGGAATATCCAGTTGACAGCACCATAGATATCTGACTATGCACTTGGGAGCAGAGTCAGCTCAGAATTCAAGAGTTTCTAGTTATTCTTACATTTTTACTATGCATTATTTGTGTATGACACGGAGGTTAGGGGACATGCATTGCCATAGCACACACACATAGAGGAGAGGACAAATGTATGGGGTCAGCTTTCTCTTAGTCTTTATGTGACCTCAGGGATCTGATTCAGGTCCCAGGCTCACAGAACAAGCAACTTCACTTCCTGAGCTGTCTTGTCGGTGGATGATCAGTAGTTTCCAAGGAGGGCTCTCATCAGAGCACAGCCAGCAGCGGTGAGACCTGAACAGCAGCTTCCATACACTGAGTCAGAGGAGGAAGGTCAGCGATATCAGTGAGGCCAGGGAAGGACCCAGGTGAAGAAGTTCCAGAAGGCAGGGATAAAATGAAGGTCGTGAAGGAAAGAATGAGAGTAAGTGAAGCCAGGAGCTTCCCTCCTCAGCAAAACCCTGGTCTCTCTATTTGGAGCAGCTCGGGAGCAGCTCACTCTCGGGAGTGTATGTTTAGGGAGGATGCCTTTGTTGTGTACACATTTGACTTCTGATTACTTTCTTTCTTTAGTCTTGCTTCCATACAGTTTGGCTAGAGTATCTGTGCCTACTAATGTAATGAATTTGGTCACCATGCAAGTATTTCAGTGTTTCTGATTTCCGTGATTATCCAGCACAGTTCACCATTGTGTAATCACTGGGGTTTGGGGGGTTTGGTCAGTTGGTTAGGGTTTTGTTTTGGTTTGGTTTTTTGCATTTTTAGCCCCTGTTCTGGGCTGAAAATACCTTGCCCAGAGGCAAACAGAAATAGCTTGTATCTAGCTATGTACTTCACCATGCATAAATAAAAAATAAAATAAAAACTGTAAGAATCGTAGAGGTCATCTTAGTGTGTGCTGTGTTCATTTATTGTGCCCAGCAGGGACTGTACTGGCTGATGAGTATTAGCTAGTTCTGATCTGTGTTTCAGCCACAGAAAAGTGTGATTTTTACCCTCCTGTCCCACTACTCTTTGTATAAATTACAGTTTTGCTATATCACCTAGTGAAGTGCAATTGATACACAGGATTTAAAATTTTTAATCTAGGGATGAGTGGTAATTTGACACCCTTGTTTTGATGATTTTCATTTGTTCATCTCTCATAGGCCAAGATTTTATTAATTTTTAAAATGTCCAATAGTAGTATTTCAGTAAAGAAATGTTTTTAAAACTATCCCTTTCAGTTCACAGGACCAGTTCTGTTTAAAGGTGAAATCAGACATATGTAATAATAATTTTAGACTTTTTACCAACTGACTATCAGAATTCTCTTTGCTGTGGCACTTTAAGGGTGAGTTTTATTCTATTTCTTCTGTTTGCGAAGGAACTGAAATGTAAAGAAATTAAGAGTTTTACCATAGCCACAGAGGCATTAGATCTGAGGAACCTTGGCATTGCTGACTGCAGCCTTAGTTTCTTCCTCTGAGCTGGCTTGAAATATTAATGATGCCCTTGAAAGCGTTCTCATCCGGTTTGGGTTTTTTTTTCCTCAGGTATATTGATTTATATTTTTTAACTTAAAAACTTCACAGCAGATGACTGTGAAGTGGTTCAGAAGTTATTAAGTTTTCAATTTAAAAGTAAAACCTAACTGTGTCATATATGACATGTCTGATTGAGAAAAATAATAGACTGAGCTTTTGAAAAGTTTCTAAAAAAAAGCACCAACTTCATTCTTGAGTACTTTTGGGTTTGATCTTTGTCTTTCTTCCTGGTAGCTACTAGCTTAGCAGTTGTTCAGTCTGGCAAAACAAAATTTAAATTATAGTTAATTTGATCCAAGCCTAAGTGTTATTACTTATTTTTTAATTTTTATTCTTATTTACTTATTTTTGCTTCCAATATCAATATTGAAGATTAAGAGAAGGCTAGAATTCAGATGTGGTGATAAAGCTTAAATGCTGATAATAACTTACTATGCAATCACACGTAAAATCCGAGAAGATATATTTTGGAGGCTGTGAACTAGCAGCCTAAGTAACATTTTTAAAACTTTTGGAGGTCCAGCACTAATAGGCTATCTTTGAGTAGTTGAGAACATGATCTTGAAATAATTACAAGTGTGAATTCTTGCAATAATACTCAAGATACCTGAAAATCAAATATAATTTTAGAAATTCAGACATATGTAATTTAATGACTATTCCCAGGAACCTTTATGATAACTAATAACTTTTAAATAACTATTATCTATGAGGAACAGGTTATAGATGAGAGCCTCCCTCAAGAGTCTTGTTTATTCATAGTTGGCATTTGTCTGTCCTCCTGGTTCTATTGAAAAGGCAGAACAGAATGAAGGGGGAGGCTGAGCACCGTCTACTACATCTGGTTCGACCTTCACACTCGGTGTATCATATTTGAAAGGTAGAAGCCAGAATCCCTAACCTGGAGAGGTGCTCAGATCAAAGATGAGAGATTGATTCTCCCTACAAGATGATCCTTACCTCTGTGCACTTTTTCTTTCTCACACCTAAACTTTGCTTTCATCCATTCGATAACAGAACCACCGAGTTACCATGTTCTGATGATTTACCCTTCCTCTATGTGATTTTCTCATCCTCGGTTCTGGATTTTTAGAACCACAGACAGCCAAGTATTATTTTAGAATTCCAAGACCATTTGCCATTCGGTGCCAAAACATGAAAGCAGACCTGTGTCCTGTCCTGCTCCATGATCTATGCCAGAGACAGCCCCACCTCCAAGCCTCAGCTACGGTTCTGAAAACAGTCACCTTGTCTGTCCACCTCAGGGACAGATGTTGAAAGCAGTCCTAAGCAGGCATTCGAAACAATTTCAAAGCCATCGGTACATATGTTTATGGAAACCCAGAAAGAGGTCTGGAAAGGAAGAACACAGATTTCATGTGGTAGACACACCTGGCCTGGAGACTAGGGAGGCATGGCCAGAAAGATTGTATGTGATGTGGGTATTGCTGTCAAATTATGTTTAAAACTCCATCCAAGCATGGGAATAGACCTTAAAGGCTGCAGCTATATCTTTCCTACCATAGCCTTTTAACTACTTGTAATTCAAGATCGTGTGCTTCTCGGCCCTGTTGTGTCCTAGGAAGCAGTTTCAAGCAGTGCTTAAGAGCAGCCTTGCAAGGCAAGGCAGAGTTCTGAGTTGGTTTGATTTCTGAGTTGGTCACTTTCTGACCCTAGAGCCCTGGGCAGAGTGTTTTATCTGCTGAGCAGAGGTAATAAAATCTTCCTGCGTGGTTGTAGCTCAAGTAGGAGAGGTTAAGTCTTTAAGAGGCTTAGCTCAAGTGACTGCTCCGTAGATCACTGCCCTGTCATCATCTTCATAATCACCAACATGGTTTTCACAGCTGTGATTCCTCATTGCCCGTAACTACATGATAACCTTGGGCAAATCACGTGGCCTTTCAGGGCCTCCATTTCTTCATTTAGACAGTGTCTGCAGGTGGGATAATTAAGATTCTCGCTGGTTGAGCAAGAACCTGGTGCAAGTCTTCCTTTCCCTTCCCATTCAACTTGAACATGATCCCCTCCCCAATCTCTCTTGGAAATTATGCACAGAAGTTAGCTACTATGCATGTGATGTCACCATGCACTTTATTTTGATTAAACTTGATATGTGAAGATCTAAATCTTTTGTGCAGTGCTGAAATAGTCTGGATTAAATATGCAGTTACAATATAAGTCGTTGCCTACAGAAAGATCCATTGTAAGTTCCTGTACTCACGGGCACTTCTGGTAAATTAAAAATTAAATCTGATTTAAAAAAAAAAAAGATGCTGAGTTTGCCTGTAACTCTTTGGAAACATATAAGTATTTTTTTTAACCTCTTTGAATTTCAGTCTTTGTGAATTGATTTAATCTGATTTCTCTTTGTCTGAAAAAAAAAAAAAACAAGCATGGCTACAAATATTTGTAGCTAGTTCCTGGAGAGGGGGTAGTACATGAATCCCAAATCAAAAATCCTGGCATTAAACCAAAACAGAAATAAAGCCAGGGAAAGTGGAACACACTGATGATGTTGGAGCCCTTTCTAAATTTGTGCTTCAATAACCTGGGCCCTTAGCATCATGGAAGCAAACAGAATAACATCTGCCGTCGGTGGTACTCTGTACCAAGCACAGAGTTATGCAGCTTATGAGAGCTACAGTGTCATCCCCTATACAAACAGGAGAAGGCAGTTGTTTCAGATAAGGAAACCAAGTTTGAAGCAGTCCTCCAAAGACCTATTATTAGTAAGAGATGGAAGCAAACATCCAACTTGGGTCTTGCTGTACAGCTATCACAGGGTGTTAAGAAGCCCTGCATTCCTTCCTGCTTCTTTCCAAGCTCCAAATCTTTACACAGGAGATCACAGACAGAAATGCAGAGATTGTTCTTCCTTGTAATCTCTGCACAAAGGACCTCCTTAAACCAGTGTGGTACTGACAGCCAGTCTTGCCTTCTCTCGTGCTGGAAGTTGGCTGTGTTGCAACAGGGGTGCATTGCTATTGGGATGGATGGGTGGACAGAGGACTGAGAGATGACAGACTCTCTTGGCCAGACATGACTCAACAGTTCTGATCCCCTACGTGCCCCAGTAAGAGTTCACCGCTGATGGCTATATAAAGCAGTTGTCAGCAGAGAGGTGGCCTCTCAGATTCAGAATGTCCCATCTGCCAAGTCCCACATGAGAAAAGTGAAGACAGGGCCCATCTGGAAAAGAAGACCTGCTTCTAGAAAGATTTATTGCACAGGGGTCATGTTGCACCCATGAACGTGCTCACCCAAGTTGACTCCTCCTTCACTCATTAAATCATTCATTCACATTTAGACGACTCATTAATCTCTTCAAAACGAAGGGATAAACAGAGGGCCTTATCTGAGGGATAGAACAACCAATCAGTCTAGCTAGAATTCTGTCTTGGCATTATAATCTAATAGTGACCTTTCTTCATAAACAGCCTAAGTCATATTGTGAAGAAATTGCCCTGGTTTGCATGTTAAGGTGATGCCTGTGTCTTCATATTCTAACCAGTCAAAGAACATTCTTAGTGAGCTGGGACTATGCTCACAGATCCATTTTTGGTTTCAAGTCATTTTAAGATATGCTATCTTATCACCTCAGACTTCACAGTGTGTTTTCACACTGATATTAAAGGCACTGTGTGGCTTGGGATTTGATTTAGATTTTCCTTGTGATTTCCCACCTGATCCAAAGTGTCTGACCTTTATTTGGCATTAATGAGGAAAACACACCTTGAGAATATTTGAGAGGAAATATGCACATTTAGGAATGAGTGACATCTTATGTGTCATTTTTCCTACAGGCTGTGGATGGTACCAATGATAAAATTCTTAGACCTCCAGTGAGAAGAGACTCACAAGAAATGTTTATGTAAAAACCCTTGATATACAAATATGTGGAGATGAATAACAAACTCATCGAGTGTTACTTGTTCTTAAAAATACATTAGTAGGGAATGACATTGAAAGATGATGCTGCCGGGAAGGAGAATTTTGATTACTCAGGACCCAAATAAAAAGTTTTACCTGACAGCATGTGCCTAAAATTCTAACTCTGAAGAAGCAGAGACAGGAAAATTCTTGAGGCTAGCCAAATCAGCACTCTGGGGACAGTGAGAGATCCCTTCTTAAAAACAAACCAAAAAACAAAGTGGAGAGCAATTGGAAAAACACCTAATGTGGAGCTCTGCCCTCCACATATAGCACACACACACACACACACACACACAAAGAGAGAAAAAAACAAAGAGTTGTCAGGGCCAAGGATATAGCCTAGTTGGTCGAGTGCTTTCCTGCTACTACCAAAGCCCTGGGTTTGATCCCCAGCACACATTTAAGTATGATGATGCACACCTATAGTCTTATTGCTTAAAAGGTTGAAGCAGAAGGATCAGAAATGCAAGGTCTTCATCAATATATTAAGTTCAAGACTGGCCTAGAATGGTTGAAATCCCGTCTCAGATAAACAAACAAACAAATAAGTTGAGCTCTTTGAAGTTTAGGATAAAGCTTTAGAGATAATGTATTTCTGTGTCTTGTGAAAGCTCTAAATGGGACCATTCTGTTCCTTTTGTCCTAGCTTGTCAAATGTACATGTAAGTCAGTGGGTTCTTTACATTAGCCCATCTGTGGGCTGAATATATTACAAGCCTATAAATGGAGATAAACACAACATATTTGGTAGATTGAGCAAATGCATGTCTTACACATACCCAAGATGTTTTTCCCCAGTTGTGTGTCATCTGAACTGTGATAATGAAATACCACATTTAAATGTTACTGACCTCCTAAACACTTATAAATGCTAGAAAAACTATTCAATATTATATAAGAAGCCCTTAAAATCATAATGATACTAAAATTGTGTGTCTCCATATGATACTAAAGTTGTGAGTCTTCATTGAAAAGACTAGAGGAAGTGTGGCCACTCATACATTTAAGATTTCTCCTGAGTGCCTGCCCTGGGTCTGGCACTGTTTCAGAAGCTGGGGAGACCTTCTTATCTGTTGTGTTCTTGCTGAGTAAATTCTGGAGAGGAGACAAGGAGCTTCTACACAGCTGGTGTTGGAGAGGGGAACTCCATGAGGAGCAAACCTCTTTTGAAGATAGTCATTTGGCATTCTGGAAAAGAAAAGGGAGGCCTTGGGGAAAGGGGAGGAGGATGTTACTAAGTAGAATTTGAATTGAGCCAGGACGTCACCCTGTGGTAACTGTAGACCATGCTAACATGTATGACTTCCCTTAAAGTGCAGTGGGAAAGCCTTTCCACCTTGGCATCATCAGATAGATATTTTTAAACAGTTTGCTTGGCTGCTAGGTTGAGAACCAAGTGTAGGAGAACATCAGTGGCTCCATGTATTCCTGGTACGAGCTGGTAACTAGGGTGCAGACAGAGGTGGTCTGGAACTAGACCATGGAGTGACACAGAAGCCCAAATGGGAGGTAGAAACAATAGGATTCAGTGGCACCTGGGATACAGACAAGAAGCCAAAGGAAGCATCAAAGAAGCACATGCATTAAGATCTTACTTATGTCCTGCCTTTCAGTGACATGTTCTCTGGCCATTCTAACCCTTTTAGTTTCTCCTTCTGTGGCAGTAGTTGACTATTAAGCTCACAATATTAGTATGTCTAAAGCATGGCTTCAGGTATTAGGAAGTATTTGTGAACATAAGATTTCCCGAAGCTTTTCTTTTTCGGTTCTGTAGCCTTGTTGGTTTCAGTTTATTTCATTTATTTGGTTGGTTGGTTAATTAGTTGGTTTTTCCTGGTAATTTTTATAAAATTCCATGTGTCTTATTAGTCTTGGGACCCACTTTTCAGTGCACATGTCTAACTGAGTGAATGAGGAAAGTTAATATGGATAATCTGGCCTCTCCATAGATAATCTTATAGATTTCCTTGCTTTGAGTCTGCAAACTGTGACAATCTGTTACTATCATCACATCATTGAAACACAATCATTTTTACATTAAAAAGGGGGTTATTTACTCGCTCAAGAGTTGGTTGGAAACACCAGACCCCTCTAGTGATATAATTAAAAGCTTGTCAATTAGTCATTATGTATTTGTTAGAAGGAATTCATATAAAAGTGCTGACACTGGACTGTCTGAGGCCACCATCAACTAGACCTTAGTTCACAATGAAGAAAAAGAAGCTAAAATATGAAATTCTGAGTGAAAATAAAAAAGATAATTTCTGATTTCCAAGAATTAGAGTATATTAAATTTTTATAGGGTTTTGTGAATTCATACCAATTATAAATTGATTTTTTAACAAGATCATATTCTGTTCACAAAAAGTAAGTGCTTTTTCACACACAGAAAAATGAGTTCTTGTTATGGCTCTCGGAGTATGTTTTAACGTCTAACAAAGATCATGGTCTCAGCTTTCCAAAGAAGACAGACCATACACAATGAGTATGCCGCCTCCATTTAAAGCCCATTGTGGTAATGTTGCCATAGAGATGTTGCTAGCACACTGTTGTACTGAATGCAGCTACCCAAGGGTTAACAAAGTTCCTGGGGTCTCTCCAGGAATTCAGTACTCACCTGTGATCTCATGTTCAAGGAAAATGCTTCTGAGTTCTGGAATGTTGGGCTTTGACTGCAGGGCTGGAGATTATTACCGTACTGATGGTTAGCATGTTTGCACGGCTTGAGGGAAGCCCTTGAACAGTCTTCAGTATCCAATAAACCATGTGTGATGGGACAAGCCTATAATCCCAGGACTCAGGAGATGGAGGTAAGAGAATCAGAAGTGCACAGTAATCCTTAACTGTCTAGTGAGTTTGAAGCCAGCCTGGAATACATAAGACCCTATCTCAAAAGGCAGAATAAAAGAATGACCCCATTTGTAAGGGATAGCCCTGTACTCTTGACAATGTTTGTAATTATCAGCAGGAAAGAAGATCATATAATAGCAGAGTTCTTATAGTAAAATATAGATGCTATTCCCTTTATCTCGTTCATTCATTCAAGATATTTCATGGAGTGCCTTTTCTGGACAGTACAGTAGGCAAAGCAGTAACCAAATCTACTCTCTTATCTCCAAAGAGCTCAGTATTCCCTAGGGAAGATGGTGTCAACACAGTAGGACACAAATCACTGTCTTCAGTACTGTAATAAACATGGCAAAGAAAACATTTCATGTTTAAAGGAAACCAAGATACTTTTCTTATGAAGGTAGAGAATACCTTCCTGAGGAAAAATGGCATTTAAAATGCTGTTTTAAACAGAAAGGACTTAAAATAAGACAAACAAGAAGGGACCTCCTGGGAGGTATGACATGAATGAAGTATTAGAATCGAGAAAGTATACCTATCCTAGAAACAGCTGCCACCTCATGTGGTGAACATTCCCAGGGCATCACCCAGTATCTGGCATTGCCCGAGGGCCAAGAGATAGGAAATAAACAACTCTTGCTCTTGATGGAGACCCCTGTTTAACTGATTTTATAAGACGTAAAGGAATAAATAGTTCTGTTAAGTTTGAAGATGGCAGTAGATGCTGAGTTGAAGCCCTCGGGAGGGAGTCCCATAGTGATGACTGAGGGATGCTGATAACACAAGTCTTTCAATATTCTAGGCACCTGTAATAACAGTTTGCAGCATTATTTTCCCCAGCTCTGCTCAGGGGATACTATTATTATTTTATTCTTACTAATCAGCTGAGAAAATTATATCTTAAAGGACAATTAATTCTTGAAATAGTAAGTAGCAGAGAGGAGATTTATATGGATGTGTTGAATTTCAGGTCTATAACTCTCAGAGGGAAGCCACAGAAAACAGGTGAATAGGAACATGATTGATTCAAGGTGCTTTTAAGAATTCCATTGACTAATATTGAGTACAATGGGTAACATGTTAGTGTATTGAAATTTATGTGGAGTCCATCTAGGGTACCACATCTTATTAAGGAAACTCAGGTTCCTGTCCCAAAATTCTGACCCTCCTTAATCAAAGAATTTAAGAACAGACTCAGTAGGATGTTCAAAGACAACTTTCTTAAAGTTGAAAAGCAATGCTACAGGATGGATAAGTGGAAATCCCAATAGCTGCAAATGACATAGAGAAGAAAAAGAAGGGATGCCTTTGAGTTAGAAATAGAGGCAGAGAGGCCACATACAAAAGGGAAGCAGTTTCAGAGGAAGAAGAGAAAGCCCAAACTATGGGAGAAAGGATATTTAGGCTCTAGCAAGATAAGGAAACACACACACACACACACACACACACACACACACACACACGTATATATCCAGCTTTCTGGGTGAGGACGCAGAGAGGCTGAGAGACCTAACAGCCACAGAGAGCAAGGATGGTTAGAAGGAAAAGTCTGTTCTCATTAAACAGACAATTATTTCTTCCACCTCTTCAATGTATGAGGTACATCTGCTTTCAATGTATTAGTAGCCTCTTAGGAGGATTGACCTGTCCAACTAGATTAGCTCTTGCGTTTTGGTTAGCTTGGAGTGTTAGGACCTCACCATGCCCAAAGGTAAAGATCTTTTTTTTTTTTCTTTTCCAGGAGGAAATAGCTTTTGCTTAATGACCTCCTATGCTACTATAGTAAAATATATAGACACTAATCCATCCATCCACCCATCCATCCATCCATTCCTTCAAGATATTTCATCAGGTGTCTCCTGTACCTACTTCTATGCCTACAACATTAGCAAGCAGCTGGTGTAGGCCTTGTGAAGGTGAAGACATTGAGCGAGTGTGAAGAGGGAAGGAGATATGTGTCATAGAGTCCACTAGCCTGATTGAAGAACTCAGGAGGGGGAGAAATCCAACACAGCACCACAGCATCAGGTTGCCAGCAGTCTGAATGGGAAACCTGTGCGGCTAGACAGTGAAACAGACAGCCAAGAGGGGCAGCCAAGGTGGTGAGGCTATGATAACTACTTAGATCCAGTACATGTTAGAGCCGAGGTACCACTGTGATCCTGGCAGGAGGAATCTGGGAGGTTGTTAGAAACTCAAGAAGAGAATCCATTTAAGTGTGGGATTATATTCTGGTGGTGGTAGAGAGGTCAGGAAGGACTAGTTAAAGGCTTTTAAACCCTGCTGTATTAGACTGTAGAAAATGGAGGTGGAAATGCAAGCTACTCTAAAAGGGTTAAACTTCAGGAGAAAGTAGTCAGAATGCAGTTCATGGGATGGAGTAAGTGGTCTTTAGGAGTGGGATGACTAAAGAAAGAAGTCTAGTAACGTGTTAGAGTGGGTGGGCTGTCCTAGCAAAAAGCACACAGTTGCCACTGACCCATCCAAACCCCTCCCATCCTTTAGAGAAGCCACTAGTGTGCCACCACTCTACAGAGCCTCTGTCTGTCTACAGCCTCCCCCATGGAGATACATGCATTCTCCTATTGCTCTTGTCATACACCACCCACCTGCTAAGAGAGTCTACTTGCCTCAGGTTGCCTGGAGGTGGGGCTTGTTAAAACACATATTGCAGTGCTCTGCTCCCAGAGGTCTGGGATGAGGCCTAGGAATCTGTTTTACACACACAGTCTGAGGAGATGCTGATGCAGCTCCTTTGGGGCCCACACTTTGCGAACACCAACAGAAACTAAGCGTATATAGAAATGTACAAAGAAACTTTCAAGATTCACTGGTTACAGACCCAGTGACAGTCCTGAGAAATTCTTCAAGAATCAGGCCCAAAATACTTAGTCTAACTCCACCAAGGAGGAATGCTTTGAAGGAAATGTGTTTGCAGTCCCTAATGAGCCAGAGACTCCTTAAGAGGGATTCATCATGAGCGAAAGTTTAATTTTACAAAAAGGCAGAATCCCAGCACGACTGTCTTGTATGTTACTCCCCAGAGACTAAACACTATGTGAGGAAGACACACACAGTGTTAGAGGGTAGAAAGCTCAGAGTTAGCCCACCGTGCCCCATGGAAGGTCCTCATGCCTGAGTTTATAGAGCCTAGAGAAGCACCCAGCTTCTGAGAGCTAATGTTAAAATCACCATTTTGAACTCTGCATCTGGTTTTTATATTAAGTTTACCTTTCCCTGGCCATGACTGTGCAAACCTGACATGATTGATTTTGAATTGTTGGCTCTGGCTGACAACAGTACTGAGTTGCACAAGGTATGTGCAAACATCACTGAGATGTCCTCTAACTAAATTCATTCGTACTGATGACCCAAAAGCCCAAAGCCCCTACACCAGTGATAAGCACACCATGTAACACGGACAGATCACACCTCATCCTTACGCTGACCACAGAGCCAAGACCCAAATGCGAGGAGACGGAGGGTGGCATTAGTCAAAAATGGGAGTAGCTACTGGATCATTTCACTCCCAAGCCTAGACAAGTGCTAATTTCAACAAGATAATTCCCCCATCTAACTGAAATTAGGGTTTTGAGTTGGAGCGCATAGACATCACTGCTAATGTTGTCAACATCAAATTGTCATCAGCTTTAGCCTTTTTTAATTATATGCTCTGAATCTTTACTTAAAACCTAAATTTCCATGGGAAAGAAAGTCCTTTTTTTTTTTTTTCCATTCCAAATAGCTTGTAAATAAACTGTTCTCTGCTAACAGAATACAAATTGGTTCCATTTGGGAACAGGTTCTGCTCTGAAATAAAAAGCAAATTTCAAATGTAGATCTGTGACTGCCCATTTAGGAAAAAAACAAAACAACCTCTTGAAATCTAAGTGATACGGAGAATTCCAAATTGTCGTGATAAATACTTTGTGGATGTTGAGCTATTTTGTTAGGGGAAGAGACAGGTATCTGACTTATCTTGCCACAGTGGATAACATGGGGGACTGAGAAAAATTACAGTAAAGAAAGTGACTTGTCAGTCTTTTAGGATATATTTGGTTGGGTGTCGTCAGAAGGAAGCCAGCCCTCTCTCTGGAATCGAGTTGCAAACACTCTCCTCTATAGTAATTAGAGCTAGACAGCAATTACAGGACCTGTGATTTGTTCAGACGCAGTGCCTGCGGGCCGTTTCCTAGAGCCACAGCTCGCAGAATCACCGGGTTGAAATGATGAAAGAATTTATCTCTCAGTGCAATGCCGCACACCGTGCGTGAGCGAAGGCGTGAGCGCGGACTTTAATCTTTAAAGTGAAGGTAAGCGTCGCTGGCTGCTCAGCATTCACACCGCAGATAACTTCTCCACGAAGAGTGTGGCAGAAATATAAAATTGTTCAAAAACTGCAGAAAGAGGAAACCGCCAGAACCAGGGTGGGAGAAAAATAACACTTGCTAATTTTAAGACCCAGGCACCCCTACCCCTGCCTGCTCATGCCTCTCCTTCTGGTTTTCCTAACTTGTTTGTATTTAAAGTGTATTATGGAGGCACTTGGCTAAATATCGCAAAGGTGTAGTTGGGTGATTCCCTGCCTGTCTGTCTGAGCTACAGTTCTTCTCTTTTGCTTTTGAAGTTTGTCTTAGAATAACTGCTGGATAAAACCTGAAGTGTGTATTTAACCAACTGTGTGAGAATTGCCTCTCCTCTTTTCTCTTGTCTTCTGGAGGTCTCTTTGGGCTGAGGCTGAGTCCACATTCATACTGACAAAATAGTGACTGGTCGCCAGCGATGAAATGGAATGACGTGGGTGATTTGTGTTCCTGTCACATGAATTTTTGGGACAGGCACATTTTGGGCTCTAACAGGTCCGGTCCATCTAGTTTAAGTCAAAGTCAAGGTTTCCTGTTTGTTTCAGCTTTTTGGCATAGAACTCTCTTGGGACAGCTAGTAGGTAATCGTAGCTACCCCAGAGGGAGTAGTGTGTGCGCCAGGGGGGAGGCTTTTGTCTGTAAAATAGGTATTTATGACAAAAAAACCTCACTTCTACCTGAAAATTACTGCTTTGTTTTCTTATCCTTTGCTTCCTTTTCTTTCAACATTGCTGTTTGTAAAACATGAATAAATGTTACTGTTAGGGAAGGACCTGGGAATCCTTGGCAGCAGGAAGATGTTTTTATCTCGCCCCACAGGGACTTGTAGGTGGTTTGGAAAACATTGAAAGAGCATCAAGTTCTTGTATTCCGCCTCACTGGTGGATGAGAGGTGTGAACACTGAGGGTTTGGTGAACCCTTGCAACAAAAACTGGTGTGTTAAGGCCAGGGCTCATTAATTTTCCAAGGCCCTTCAGGTTCTGTGAAGTGTGATCTCTTAGGCTATGCTGCACCGCATAGTCATCACAGTAGGCTAGCACCCGGTTTGAGAAGGAACTGGATCTAGTCCTCTACCTGCTGCTCTTACCATGGAGTACTATGCCTTTCTTTTCTTTCACTGTCATTAGCTACATGTGCATGTGATACATACAAGTGTTTGTACTCATATGTGTGCATGCACTTGGAGACCAGAGGTCTGTCATTTACATTTTGTGATAGAGTCTTCTATGGCACCTGGAGCTCACTGATTGAACAACACTAGCTGCCCAAGGAGCTCCAGGGATCCAAACTTGCATCCTTGGGTCCTCACACTTGCAAAGCAAGCAGTTGACAAATTAAGCCATTTCCCCCGACAAGGTACCACAATTTGCTTTTTTATGAAACTGTTTACTCGTGTCTATCACTTCATGATATAGCTTCAGAAAAGCATGGGATGATCATAATCCATCCAGGACTCTAGAAGACATCTTATTAAATATGTCAGAAGTCTACTTAGTATATGTAGTAGGATCCGGACCCCTGAGGAGTAAAGCAATAGTGCTTGGGTGACCCAGGACACAATGAGGAGTTTCTATAAAAATACTCAGTGTCCATGGTGCAGTTCTCCCTCTCTTACTGTTTCAGCAGATAACTCAGCAGAAACACATAGGAAATCAGTCCTCGGGTATTGCAGCCAACACAACCATGTGAGACATAAGCACAGATGTCTGGCCTATTAGAGTTGTTATGTCTTGACCAGATCTTCATGTCTTCTTGCTTGCAGTCTCTTAACTTATAATGAAATAGCACAAGTAATGAAAACAGAACTAACCCAGCCAGGCTACAAAGGAGGCAGAGGCAAGATTTTTTGAGTGCCTTCTTGTTCTCAGGAGTATTATGATGAGGGTTGGACAAAGAGACAATAAGACAAAACAGGAAGAGATGAGAGGCAGGAAAGACTGACAGAGTGGGAGTCAGGGTAGGGTTGGAGGTTGACAGATAGGGGGAAAGACAGAAATCTGGGCTGTTAGAAAAAAGAGACAGACAATTCAACCCAAGTTTGAAAATGCATAGTATGTAATTTGGGAACTTTACCTGGACTCTGCTTCATCGAAGTATATTCAAGGAGCATCAGGTCCATTTTTATGTTTTTTTTTTTCTTTGCATTGATGTAAAGTAGCAGTTGCTTAGAAAGCTATGTGAAGTCCAGAAGAAACCAAGAGTTAAAATAGATGTTTCTGAAAAGAAACATTCCGATCCCTGGCTGCATTATGCCATAAATCATTGAAAAGAAGAGGGATGAGAACTGTGATAAAATTCTTTACTTTTGTGGGATTCCTCATTAAAAGCCCACTGTGTCCATCCCTCCCCACAGTTTTCTGATGAGCTAAATGTTGCACAGGGGTAAGCAATTCCATGAGGAGAAAGCGTACAGAAAGAAGGCAATAGTGATTCAATTTATTGACTGAGCAAGGGAGAAGCATTTGGGAAGTCAAAAAGATACTCCACCAAAGGAATATTATCTGGCTTTTAAAAATATCACATCGTTTGCAGAAATATGGATGAAAGTATGATGAGCTAAGTAGATAGGCCAGTCAGAGAGACAAAAGTCACACATCTTCTATGTCTGATCGTTAACAAGCTTCAAAAGCGTGAAAACAGAATAGCAAGGAACTTAGCAAAGGAGGGGGAGCAGGGAGGACAGAGGGCAGTGTGGTACAGACCTGCACTTACATAGGGAGGATAAATCTAGTGATTCCACAGACAGCGCAAGATGACTGTAGTTAATGATGTCGCGTGGTGTACTAGAGACTTCCTGGGACTAGATTACAGGTGCCTTCACCACACACAAACGTAATTGTAGGATGATGGTAAACTGCTTGCCTCCAGTAAACACCTTATGATGCTGGGCATAATATACACTATTTATATAGTGTTAGAAAAACCTTTTACTACATAAAGAAGAACAGCAAAATAGAGAAAACACCGAACACCGAAGTCATAAAAACTGCGATGATGTTGATAATATGTTCCTTAAATTAGAAGAGAAGGGAGGATGGATGGACAGACAAACTTGGAAGATAGCCTAGTTAATAAAGTTGCCTTGTCAGGGCAGCCTGAGTTCAGAACCCTCTGAAAAAAACAAATGCCAGATAAGATGGCTTGCACTTGTAACCCCAAGGTTGGGGAAGCAGAGACAGCCTAACTTACTTGGTGAGTCCACGTCTGTAAGAGAACCTGTCTTTAAAAAAAAAAAAACAGTAAAAAATGCAAAAATAAGTAGTGATGCCTTGGAACCACATTCCAGGTTGTCCTCTGGACTACACACACATGCACACGCACGTACATACATGTACCAACACGTATGAACGTGCTCACACAAGTATCTGCACATACATGCACACACACAGGAAGAAGAAATCCCGTACTAGAACAAAGCCAGTGTGCTAGTACAAGAGTAAACATAAGGCACAGGGCAGGGCTATCTTCTCTGCGGAATCACTCCCAGTGCAGACTGTCCTGGGGCATTCATGCAGGTCCTTATCTGATGCTGTTTTGCATATCACTTGGGGCTCAGGAGCTGCTGCCTGACTGAAACAAGTGGAATCAATTGCTAGGATGTCAGAGGTGGCCGAGCTCCAAGAAGTCAAGCCAGACATCAGCCAGTCTGCTAAACACCCACTAAAGCTATCCTGTGGAGTATGAGCACGCCAGGGGGCTACAAGATGCTTCCTGCTTGTTTGTCATGGTGAGGGTGATAGCACAGTACTCCTGTTGCAAAGGTCCTGTGCTTGGAGGCGTTTGATGTTTCTCCTTACTAGGCGTTGCTACTCTGATTTTTGCTTTGTTCTGGTTTTGCTACACAAGAAAAAGATCACAGGGTGGGTGGGGTGGGCGTTGCAGGACATAAAACTGGGAGATTCTAAAGGAGAAAATGCTGCTGATTCTGTATCCTTTTGCAAATCTAAGGCACACTGAGCTACCATCCTTCCTTCCCTCTCCCATATCAGCCCTGATATCACCTCATTACTGATACCTGCTCACCCCATCCCCTGTATAAGTGGGGTTCCACACTTGGATAGCAGGCTTCCCTGTGTGTGTCCCAGTGGTCTTCATGCTCCTTGTGTTCCTGGATTCCACCTAGGAGCCTTCTCTGCTTCCAGGGAAGAATGGCTTCATTCATGGTAGAGAGGGCTAGGAGCATCCCCTTTGATGGCTGCCATGATTGTTAACAGTCCACTGGCAGTTTTCCTGAATGCCTGGTAGCTATTATTATGATGGCTATGGAAAGGCACGTGCACAAGGGGCCGCAGTGGTTTCTGCTGTTTCTATTATTCCCAATCTGTGCTTTCTGGGACTCTTGCTTTGTGGGAGTGAGGGGGAGAACAACAGTTTGTTTTTTTTGTTTTGTTTGTTTCTTTTTTTTTATAGCTTTGAAGTGTTTGGTTAATATTTAAATCCAGGAAACCTTTTCCTCTCTACCAAGGTAGGAATAGAAGGCTCAGGAAGAACAAATACTGTGTTTCCTGAAACTGAGCAGGCTTGGGGGGAGGGTATCTTTTTTAAGAGTATTATTTACTGTATACCACAACTCCTCCCCACCTACCCCTTTTAAGTTCTTAAATATAGTCTAGATATTGAATGCAGAAACTGAAAATCTTTCACACCAGGGTGTGAAACATTGTGTGTCCTGGAGCTAGAATTTACAGCAGCAGCTGGTGCACTGGCCTCCTGAGCGCCTGTATCCAGCCCCTTTCCTGCTGGCCCTTTGTGAGAGGCTGGCCCAAAAAGAGCCAGAGGCCAGAAGGGCCTGCTGCTTTGATCTGCTCTAGCAGAAGGCCCGGTGCCATTGCTTGGGGAAAGGTGTCTTTTCAGACAGTGAGTTCACTGCAGTTTTGATAGTGCTTCTGTATAACCCACCAACCCAACTATGAGGGTTAGGGTTATACACCATGTGATGTTTGAATTTGTTATAGTGATCCAAGCCATGTGGTTAAAAGACCGGTTTTAATGAACTCTGTTGCTCTCTCCTTTTCCCCTTGGGGAAATTAAAAGACTTATTCAAAATGAGGTACTACAATCAATCTTCTGCTAAGCTTTAAACTGGGGAGAAATGGCGGTCCTTGGACACATCAGTTTTTCTTCTATTGGATTTTTTTTTCTTCTATTATTCATAGTGACAAAAAATTGACATTAAAATCTTCCTTGAAACAAAGCAATCATTTTTTTTCTGTTGGAATTCAAAGTTAGAAAGCAAAACAGAGCGATAAGAACTTAGATGATTGAAGGGAAGGATGCCTTCTGGGGCGACACATATCTGTAACCTCGTAACCTCGGTTCTTGAGAGGTAGATGCAAGAAGAACAATAGGTCAATGATCTCCTCAGCAACACAGTGAGTTCAAACACTCAGGGCCAGCCTGGGCTATAAGAGACCTTATCTCAACCCTTCTCTAATTTCCCAAGAAAGAAGATGATAATTACAATAATAACCCTGTAATTTTCATACAACTTAGGTGGTGCCAACTTAAATATTCAAAGCAGTGACACTGGACTGTGACTCAGGCTTTGTTCACCTGTCAAGTGCCATGGTGAAGTCTTCCTTTACTCAAATCAAATCTAAACTATATTCATCTAAACTCTATCCACCTCTCATGTTACATGAGATAGAACTTCTCTAGGAATATTCAATTGCTTGGGAAACACGGTTGTCTTTCCCAGGAAAGTCTGTTTAGGACACTTCCTAAAATAAGCCATTGCTCTATGATACAGTTAGTTTTCTAGTGTGCTGTGTCGGGACAGCAAAAACCATTGCTGTTTGTCTAAACAGCTTAAAACTGTTAGACTGCATGAAGTCTGGATGCTAAGGCTAGGAGCCACTGGGCAGACAAAGCTTCGGACCGCCTTCCTGAGTCTTTTAGCCAAAAAAAAAAAAAAAAGTCACCAGGCTCCTGTGACTTCTCAGGCCATGACTGTCCTCCGACAATTCTAGTAAACCCATGTCTGGAGATCATTCTGGCTTCTCTAAACTCTTGGTAATTCAGGAACCAGCACATGGCATTCCCCTTTGATAAGTCAGGTGGGTTACAATGCTGCTATCAAAGCTGGAGAAGGCATCTGCGAGAAGCCCGTTTTCCTACCTTTGAGTCTTTCATCTCACACGGCTGTTCTTCATCCTATTGGGGAGCAAGTTAGAGGAACTATAAGAAAGCTGAAATATTTCTAATTCAGCTTTGACCGTCTAAACTTACATTGTGAAATGCTCCCATTTCTCCTCAAAAGATTGCCAACCGCAGCAAAACCTGTCACATACTCACCTAAACCATAGTGTGTACTACATAGTAGATAAATCTCATTCTCTCAGCATTTAAATATAAGAAATTCAGTATGTGGGGCCAGAGAGTCAGAGAGAAATCAATCGCTATCTGGCTGTGTGTACGCTGCTGCCACAGCATGAGAAACACCATCTTCCTGATGAATTCATCATTTTGTATAAAAGCTGTGCATTACTGGTAAACTGAAGGACATCATGGTTTATCATCCATCACGGTTCCACTGCTGCTTTCTCACGCAGAACCTCTCAGTGCTTGTACGCCAGACAGAGCTTGGGGCTTCCAAGGGCTCCTTTGTAAATACAGCATCACCTCAGGCTTCTTGAGTGGCAAGTGCTGAGGAATATCTCTGCAGGCTGAGGGGCACAGGGAACCTTACCTGCCCCAGAGCCCAGATGCCAACAGTTAAAATGACATAGCCATGGAGCTCTGAAGAGGTAGCTCAGTGGCTAAGAGGATCTGGCTCGGATCCCCAGCACCTATATGGAAACTCACAAGTGTCTGCAACTCAACTTCCAAGGAATCTGATGTCTTCTTCTGTCCCATACCCCATGGGCACAAGGTACATATATGGTATGTATATTTACATACATGCAAGCAAGACACTCCCACATATTAAATAAATCTTTTAAAAAAATCATATAGCCTTAGACTTCTAGATACTAGCCCCTTAGACATCATTGGACATCCGTCCCTTCTTTCATAAGGCCAGCGAAGAAGCGCCAACATCATGGAATATCGTTAACTGACCACTTAGAGCACAGTCAAGCTGACCATGGAAAAGGGAACTCAGATCTCACCAAACATGCTGTAGTAACATGACGTCCTTTTTACTGCAGTGATTTTTCCTTTTCTTTTCTTTTTAATAATTTACTTAATCTTTTTTATGTGCATTGGTATGAAAGTTTCAGATCCCCTAGAACTGGGTTACAGACTGTTGTGAGCTACCATGTGGGTACTGGGAATTAAACCCCGGTCCTCTGGAAAAGCAGCCAGTACTCTCAATCACTATGTCTCCAGCCCCAAGGGTTTTTGGGATTTTTTTTGGAAATGTTTTCTTAGCAGCACTGATCCTGTTTTTAGAAACAGATGTTAATGTATACAGAAAGGCCCCTTGGAAGCCCCACTGGTGCAGTAGGTTGGCACACAGGACTTCACAGAGAGACATATTCTGCATAGTTAAAGGAATGTGAAAAACAGTGTAGCAGTGTAGCTGGCCCTCAGATGAAGGAAGAGGCATGTCTAGAACCTGGGAGCTGCTCTCATGCTGTCCCCCAGTCACTCTATTCTCCACTGCCTGCCATTCTCTCCTTAGGGACAGCCAGGATCCCAACAGCATAGGTTGAGTGTGCCTTGCTATGTGCTTCTCACCATTTTATCATCTGCGCCTACTCCTGCAGGTCTTTTCCTCAACATTGTTTTTCTCAAGCAGCCTATTATTCATTAACGTATATATAATTTGGTATCGTTTGTTCTCACTGCCAGAGTCCACTGTTATGAATGTCTTAAATCCCCAAATTGCTTTATTCTTTCTGTAGTTGATGTGTTGGTTGACTCTTTTCCAGTTGGGACTCCTGTTGCTAGGATTATTCTGTCATACATACTACTTCCATGCAGCATCTGACTGGAAGCAGAATTGCTGACTCACAGGGGATGATGTACTAAGCTGATGGGAATATTGTCAAATAGATTTTTTCAAGTAATTGTAACAATTTGTGTTTCATTCTTGAGTCCTAGCTGCTGGGTCAATGCTTAAACTCTTCATTTTAGAAATAGTCTCATGGCTACATAGTAGCATCCCCTTTTAGTTATAATTCCCTCATCCCTAAAGCACGATGAACCACCTTTTGTAGAGTTAATAGCCATTTTAATAACTACGTTTGTGAAATGTCCATTTGGGCTTTTCCTCATTTTTCTTGTTCTAAGTTTTTATTATGCTTCTAAAGATAAGAGACCTAAATGTATACCATCTATACTATATCTATGTGTATAGATATGTATATGTGGACGTATATGTATACACACACACATCCATAGATCTTTCCTACTTTGTAGGTTTTTTCATTTTATTGAAGGCAGATTTTTATTGTATCCTTGTTCTTAGTAGAATATGTTCTTCAATCTTCCTTTATTGTGATAAATACCTTCAACTTTCTGTTGAAGAAATATTTTCTTGTTCCAAGGTTATGAAGATATTCTAGTTTTTCTCTTTATTTTGCCTCTAATCACAAACCCTAGAATCTATACTGTTCCATTTAAATATGTGTGGCTTCTTTGATGTGCTTAAGCAGTGCCCACCACCTTTCTCCTGTATTCACTTTACAAAAGACTATCTACTCCTCAAGGTTTAACTTAGTAGTCAGCTCATCTAGGGACGTCTAGATGAACCCAACTTACAACCACATGCAGTTCCTTTCTCCCTTGAATCTCCCAAACACTGTGTTGACATCACACGACATTCCCACAGTTATTGAAGCATACACGACATGGTCTGTGCCTCAAGCACAAGACTTTGTTCTCTTATGGTGAGCCAGTGCTCTTCCATTTGAACTGTCTCCTCACTCCTTATGGCACCACCTTTTCACAGTTAACTTTTGTGTATCTTGCTTTATATAGTAATGGTATAGGTTTTTCAAGTCGGGAGCAGGAGTTTGGATCTAGTCTGCCTTAGTTAGGGATTTTATTGCTGTGAAGAGACACCATGACCATGGCAACTCTTATAAAGGAAATCATTCAACTGGGGCTAGCTTTACAATTCAGAGGGTTAGTCTATTATCATCATGATGGGAAACATGGTTGCATGCAGGCAGACATGGTGCTGGAGAGGTACAAGTGCTAGAGAGAGCTGAGAGTTCTACATCTTGGTCCAAAGGCAGCAGAAGAAAGACTGTGTACCACACTGGGCATAGCTTGAGGATAAGAATCCTCAAAGCCCACCCCCAGAATAACTTCCTCCAAGAAGGCCACACCTCCTAATAGTACCATTTCCTATGGTTCAAATATTTAAACACACAAGTCTATAGGGCCATACCTATTCAAACCACCACACATGCTATAGCACCTACTAAGTGATCTCAGTTACTCTAAATTTCATCATTCTCTTTGTAAAATGGAGACAGTAACAGAAACTTTATGAGGTTCTATTATAACGTAATAAAACAAGGGATACAGATCACCTGCATAGTACCTTGCATGTAGTAGAGTCTCAGTAATTCTTGTATTTATTTTTAGTAGTTTTTATTCTCTCTTAAAAGTAAAATAAATCCTGATACAGTTTATAAACACATCAATACCTTACCTTGCTGGTCCCTTATAACTATTGATTGAATGAAATAATGTGGCTCTTTGGGGAAGATTATTTTTAAATCAATATATTCTAGAACTAGGTCTCATAGAACTTTAAAAAAAATCTTACATCTTTTAGCTATCTCAGTATCAGACACTTATGTTAATGTCAAGAGTTTTAGCTAATTCCAAGCAGCAGAGAATTTTTGTTTGCATATTTAACATTTTAGATAGCTTGGTTTAAGTTTAAACTCTTCTTCTCTACAGCTGGAGAATGTACCTAGTTAGTGACAATGTCTTCAGCAATAACCAGGTAATAAAAAACAGCAACCAGAATTCAAACTGTCTGGATTTGAATTCTTGCACCTGCATATATCAACTGTATGAAGTTGTAGTCACTCTGTCCCTCAGTGTCCCATCTCTGAAATCAAGCTAATAATATCTTGTTTGTTTAGTAGTCTGCTGTAAGGAACAAATGAGTATATATGTGTAGATATGAATATTCATGGGCGTGCATCTCTATATACATCTGTGCGTATTAATATCTGTGCCATGGGTAATATACTTGGTCCACAGTGCAGTGCTATTTTTCTGTATCTGTCTTGGAAGCAAAGCTTTATCATTCTCGCCCTTTATTCAAGTAGCTACCTCCTAGTGCTCATGCTTGCTCAGTAGACCTCTTGGTCTTTTCTATTTTCGTGACACACGGACTGGAAGGAGACTGGGAGATGCTTGGTTGTTGGTTGTGATGGTCAGAGGCAAAGACCTACAAAGTAAGGGGCCACAAAGCTGGGAAAGTGATGTAAAACTTGAACTGCAACTCAGTTTAGTTTCTTTAGAGAAATCTTTGGGAGGTCCATTTTTGGCATCTGTGGCACGTTAAGTTTCTATTTCAGTCCTTGTTGAAGGGACATACCCGACAATGGCATGAGACAAAAGCCCTGCATGGGAGGGAACAGACTCCATCTCCCTCTGTAAATGCTTCCTCGTGTGGGTTGACCAGCTCTCATTTCTGAGTCAGATGCTTTGTTTGTTTCTGTTATGGGACAGAGATGAGGCACCAGGAAGCCTTGGGATTATTGCCTAAAAGGGCCTTCAAGATCACATTTCTAAAGGTCAGAGACGGAGGCAATAATTCCAAGTGTCACTTGGCCCTCAAATGAGCTTTCATTGTGATGGATTATGACATAATCCATTGACATGATAAGGTACCTATTATGTTACGGAGGCGGTTGGCTGAAATAATAGGATTTTTTTTATGATCACAGTGGTGAGTCTTTCACGTATTACTGGCTTCATAGGATAGATAAATATAACTTCTATTTGTCAAGACTCGGAAAACTGTAACTGTGCTGCCAAAGTAGAGTACCTTGCCATGGTGGGTTAATAAACTATACCACCAAAGAAAGGTACCTTGCCTTCCTGAGCATGGTAAATTAACACCGCCAATTGGATGGCCTTTGACACATTTAGGTCTCTGACTTTGTCTCTCCTTCCTGACCTTGAGCAGGAAACCAGCTCTTGCTCTTCCCTTTTCTTCCCTACCCACTTCCTCTACCCCCCTACTGCCTATTTCCCCTTTACATTTCCTTCTCTAAGGAAATGCCTCCTCACTCCAAAAAAGAATTCATCAAAACCAGAGAAGTGTGTAAGTATGTGTGTGTATATGCATGTGTGATTTTAATAGGAAGCTTGATAAATATATATGATATAAAAAAAAACCTCATCAAATATAGTGAAACCCTAGTTTGACTTCATTCATTTATATGAAACTCATGATGAAACTCAGTGCTTTACACACTGGCCTAACAAGGTTCCTGTGTTGCTATGATAATAATCTGTGGATTTCCTGACCAAATAAACTGGAGGAAGAAAGGGCTTATTTTAGCTTACAGGTTACAGTCCACCATCAAGGTAATAAAGACAGGAACCTAAAGACAGGAACTGTAGCAGAGACCATAAAGGAACCCTGATTACTGACTCACTGCCCCGGCTTGCTTGACCTTGAACCACCATCTGCCTAGAGATAGCACTAGGCACAGTGGGCTGGGCCCTCCCACATCAATCAAGAAAAGGCCCTACATACACTACATCCCAATTTGATGGACACAGTTCCTCAATTAAGGCTCCCACTTGTAGTTTGTGGCAAGGTGACAAAAACTAACTGGCAGTTAGTAATTAAAACAACAACCTGTTGAAGTTGGAGAGATAGCTCACTGAATATGGGTGCTTGCTGAGTTTGGATGCCAACACCCACTGAAAAGTTTGCAGAGTACAGTGTGCCTGTAACCCCAGTGTTGGAAGCTGTTGGGTGGCAGGGCAGAGATAGGATGGCCAGAGGTCCTTGGCTGACTAGCATGGAGAGCTTGAGAGGGTTCACAGGGTTCAATGAGAGGCACTACCTCAAATAGCACTGAGTCACAAAGTGACAGAACAGGGTACCTGTCTTCTGTCTCTCACCACTGTCTACAGCTTATCCTTTCAAGTGCACACTCACCAGTCACCCATGCACACACATTTAGAGTCATACAGATTGCTGAATAATTGCAGAAAAGACAAAGATACTCTTGGCAGTCGGCCATGCCCACCTTGCCCAAGGTGTGAACCACCAGTGTCCTTTTGTAGCTGCCTGTCTTCATACTCACACTTAAATCTAAGCTTAAAACACTTTTTAAATCTTAATTAACTGTACTTTACTTAATGACCCCCTTTCCCCTAACACCCAAGGGGGGGGTACTTTGGCATGAAAATGCTCATTATTTCAGTGGTAACCATTTTTCTTTTCCTTCTTTCTTCTTCTTTAATCTCAGCAAGTCTTTGGCTTTTAGAAATATGGAACATTTTCTTGCAGTGTGCAAGGCGTTTTAGCCAAACTTCTCCTAACTCCTAAAGGTGAAAAGAAAGGCTTGCCAGCAGCAGTAGCAAAATCCAGAATAAAATGACAGAGGATCAAAGCGTGAAATAACTTGTGACCAGAAAGAGGGAGGGAAAAGCGTTCTGTGCTTTGTCTTTTATTTCGATCTGCAGAAGCATCTTTGGAAGCATTCTGTCTTGGTGAAGCAGTCCGTAAAAAACAGAAGCAGAGAGTAAGGTGAAGGGATGGTGGAAGCCTGGCTTGTGCAGAAGATCCATCAGTACTTTAAAACAGTCTGTGTTTAACGTGGCAAATTGAGTGTCGTTAAAATGCTAATGAAATGGTAAACAGCTGCTAAGTTTTATGCTAATGAACGGTGCAGGCTAAGTAGTTCTCCAGCCTGTCTATTAGCATAGAGATGTGATTGGGTAAGGAGGATGGCAGAGCATTCTGACCTTCACTGATGGGGCAATCTGTTTGTGAGTTAGTTTCCCCATTGCATTCCATTTGATCTGAGTTTGTTACTACGGAGTGACTTACCAGGCCCTGGGGGCCTCTGTTTTACACACTGGTTTTATCACAGCCACCGTTGAGACTCGTGGATGGAACTCCCTTGCAGAGACCCACAGCCACAGGACAGTTGTGTTTGCTCAGTAGGTAGCTTAGATTGATTCTACCTACTTATTACCCTTCAGACTTAGAATTCTAATAATCATCATGATGATAAATTACTAAAGGCCATTTTCCCTAGCTTTCAATTTAGCTAGGATTTTAAAATAAGTCCTTTCAGATATACCTCTGTGACATTTGATGCAATTATGTAATACATCATCTTGAATCTCCAAGCTTGAAGTTAGCAAGAGAAGTAGCATTACCTGATTAGGAGAGTAGTGTGTAATTAAATGCCAGTGGTGTACACATGTCAGGCCAAACCAGATTATTGAGCATTAGAAAAAAAAGAAAAGAAAGAAAAAAAACTTACTTCCTTCTATACTCTCAGCTGATTTTCTCCACTGAGTCAGCATCTGTATTTCCTACTGGCTGTGGCTGACCTGAGGGCTATTATAGTTAATAGTTCTCTCTCTCTCTCTCTCTCTCTCTCTCTCTCTCTCTCTCTCTCTCTCTCCCCCCTTTCCCTCTCCTTCCCTCTCCCTCTATATGTATATGTATGTATATGTATGTATATGTATGTATATGTATGTATGTATGTATGTATACACACAATCAATCAATCAATCAACCAGATTGCCAATACTATCCACAACTAACTGGTAACATGCTACCATTTTGTTTTATTTTTTGTTTTTTGTTTTGTTTTGTTTTGGAAACTTATTACAAAAGCTAGGTATGATTGAGGCTGGAGCTTCAGTGATTTGGGGACACTGTAAGAGATTGAACACTTAAAGACTATTCTGGTTTGGCCTAGCATGCATACACTACTGGCATTTAATAGAGTTAATAGATAGGGCATTTTTTTCACACTGCTCATTTCTCCTTGAAGCAAATGAAGGATTCTAGGCAATGAAATCTTTGTGCCAGGGGACCTGAGCCCTCATGCACTGCTGGTGGTGAAAGTCTCACACTCTTAAGAATACCCGCAATGTGCCACTGATCCAGGTACCCACGACCTAATAAATGAACATGCGAAATGTGGGACCATTCCCAATGGCTTTCTAATGTATCACTGTGCCTTGACTCTGACGAAAGCATGAATCTCAGGGAAGTGAAGGTAGTCACAAAAGATATGTCATACGGTTTTATTTCAGTGATGTGTTCTGGACAGATGAATCTGTCTGTAAAGAAAACTGATTATTGGTTGTCAGGAGCTAAAGACATTGGATGAAATGGGAAGGGGTTGCTGCTACACGTAGAGTCATGAAAATGTTCTGAATGTGAAGATGATGCCCATTTACCACTCTGAGTGTGCCAAAAAGCTATTGAACTTAAAGGGGGTGAATTATCTTATATGCGATTAGAATACACACATACATACATGCATGCATGCATACATACATGGGACTGTGCAGGTAGCTTGATAAAGTGCATGCCATGCCCTCGTGAGGACTTGAGTTTGATCCCCAGCACCCACATGGAATGTAGCCATGGCAGCACACTCTGGAAGATTACTGTTGCAGTCTCAGCTCAG
Organism: Grammomys surdaster; assembly: GCF_004785775.1. Classification (NCBI taxonomy): domain Eukaryota; kingdom Metazoa; phylum Chordata; class Mammalia; order Rodentia; family Muridae; genus Grammomys; species Grammomys surdaster. The sequence goes on from NW_021604594.1 coordinate 7,027,917, forward strand.
GGGAGGCAGAGGCAGCAGGATCCTTGACTACAGGTTCCCAAGCCTACCAGATCTGCAAAGCCCCAGTGAAACACATTGACTCAGAAAACAAGGCTGTGGGTTCTGGAGGAATGACATTTGATGCTAACTTCTGGTCTCTACACGCGTGAGTTCACACGAGCATACACATCTACAGAAGTACAAATGTGCACACACAAAGCATGCCAGAATCTGTCTCCCAGAGAGCCAACCAGGCCGACAAATGTTTCTTTACTGTATGACTGGTAATGATCAGGGAGAATGCAAACATCATTCTGAATCACAAAGGCCTACATTAAACCAGATACCAAAGGAAAGAACAGCTAATGTCCTCTATTCAGGGGACAGGTGCCCAAAGAACACAAGGTCATTAGGTGTAAAAATGAAGACATGTTCAGTTCCTGTCCCCGACTCCCCATCTGCAGCTAAACCATAACCTGCCATCTTGTGTTCTCTAGCCTCCCATATCTCGACTTCCTGTTTCCCCTAGAGTAAGAACAACTTTGTGATTATTTTTTAAGACGACAAATTGAGTCATATAACTGTAGCCGGTAACTGCCAAAATCCAAGTTTCCTTCCTTATAAAAACCCTGATAATTATCTCTGATTTGCATAAAACATGCTGCTGGCCACTTACTCTCAATAGTGAAGAGAATTGTGAGAGGCCCCTCCTTTAACCTCCAGCAGCTTATGGTTCCGTGGGTTCTCAAAGGTACCAGGAAGGTTGGACACCAAGGCATTACCATTGTGCCACACCTGATGGTAGAACCTGGTGACAGTGTGTCACCTGACCCTGAGAAACCCTTGGCTTATGCACAGGGAGGCATTCTGCATGTGTCTCAGTCCGTGAAGAGATCCTTTTGGCTGTATTTGCCGGGTGCTTGCTTCCGTGACTCTTGTGTTTTCAGGTCACAGCTCAGCAGCCTTGCATTGGCACTGGGAGCTTCAGAGGGAAATGGATGTCAGAGACTGAATTTGTTCTCTTTTGTTCTTGGCAGGCAGTGCATGCCACACCACCACCCTTCCTGCCCTCGTGCGCACACCCACCCTGATGATGCAGCCTTCGCTGGACATCAAACCGTTCATGTCTTTTCCAGTGGACAGTAGCTCTGCTGTTGGACTCTTTCCAAACTTTAACACAGTGAGTAAATGCATTCATATTTTACTTGTGTCTCCGAAACCTCCTTTCTTTCACTGCCTTCCAGGGTAGACCATAGACGGGCCGAGTCTGTTTCCAAAGGATGTGGTTTAGGTTCTACCATTCAGCTGTACTGTGGAAGATGCGTCACTCAGGGAACTCAGACCAAAAGAGCTGCATGTAGACGTCACTAATGTCTCCACAGATGACATTTGCCTGGTACATTGTCCAATTTTGATAAGCTTTGTGGCAGCTTCACATCTCTTGTTCCTGAGGCGCTCAAAAACACGTTTAGAGACATTGAGACACACTGATTTTTCCAACTTTTACTATAAAGAGACAGCAACAACTATGGGACTTGTTTCTATGGGTGCCTTTTTATTTGGGAGATGTTTTAAATAAAGTATGACTTTCATGTAAACAGTTTTTATTTGGGGGGCTCTTGTGAGTTATTGAATCTAACTCTGACCAAGCAGAAAGATACTAATTTTATATCTACATTTTAGTTATTGGTACTGAGTATAGCTATTCCCCATTATACACACATAATGAATACTAGCACATACTGGCGAGCATATTCACATCAGTCAGCCGACTTCCTTTCAGTTGAATGAAAGACATTTCATAGGCATGCCAAGTAGAGCTGACATCTTTGAGCAGCAGGATTCTGGACAGGTTGGAAACTTCTGGCAGGAGAAAGGTTGAACACTAAGGAGACGACGACATGAATTGCATCGACACCAGAGATGAATACACTCAGTGGGACAGGATGGTGTCTGTGAACAAGGCCATTGTAGATGCTGCCATGATCAAAACAAATAATTGTGTTATCACCAGCACCAGACAGTATGCTCTGGAAGCACTGCCAAATGTCCCCCCTTTACAAACTTATCTTCCACAGAAGTGAAAACAGCAAGAGGGTTTTTCCTCAAGGACTGTAAATAAAATCTGTTGACAAGCCTTCTGTTGGGGCCTAGTGCTGAATAGTAAAGGATCAGACAGCTTGGTGAAGGCTCTGCCTTTGGCTTGGCGAGCAAATGGTTGAAGGTTTCTGTTTTCTTTGGGTTTATTTTCTGGCCAAGGCCAATGGGCTTTTTTTGCTTGGTTTGGTTTTTGTTTTAAGGCACGAAAAGGCTGGTTTCTAGTCTATAGGAGCATGGGAGTAAGATAAATCTGCCCTCTCTTGGCCAGGTGAATTCGTCTGAAGTGAGAGGGTGAGCCTCCCAATGTGAGGTATCAGCCACCTCACAGAGTTTGAATCCAGCCTGCCATGGAATCTGCAGTCATTCCAGACATGATGATGTACCCTTCGGGACATTTGTCTTTCACTCTCCTTGTGTCTGTGGTTGGCAGCACAAGGAGGCTGGTGTTGGTAAGCACCCTGAGTGATGGAGCACACTTAAGGGTGCGAGCCTCTGTTTTTACTTTTTAATGCAAGTCTCACACATGACTATTAGCACAAGCAACACAATACTTTTTTGTTAAATTTCCCCACAGGAATTTATAGCTGCCTTACAAACATGTTCTACTTCAAATAAAGCATTCACACTTCAGGCAAAATGAAAGCTTGATTCTCTGCCCCTGGTCACACTCTACTCCCATACTAGGAATGTGCTGTCAACAGCTGGCATCCACCCTCCCAGCTCCTCCTCAAAGCTGCACATCTAAGATACCTGATTGCAGCTGGTGTTTGCAAGTTCAGATACTCAGTCATGTTCTGTGGGTCACTATTGTCAACTTTCAAACTGTCTTACATGCCATGCGTATAAAGTGACTACTTTAAAAATGTTTTTTAACATAAAAATAAAGTTTGTATTGGCTTATTGATGTTGCATAGAGCTCACTGACAAATCATACTTGTTTATTGTGCATAACAATCTTACGATATACTATATTAATAAAACTCAATGAATGTTCTTTTTATAAAGCTCTTTCACTTCTTAAAAGAAAATAAGCTCTAAGTTTTCAAATACAGATGTTACTTGATTGCCAAAGTGAAGAAAACCTACCAGAGATACTGTAATAAAAGAGATACTGTAGTAAAGCCTACCAGAGATGCTAATTTTTCTCAGTTTACTAAATTCAAGACATGCTACTTCTAGTATTGTATTAAAAATTAAGCCAGTCCTAGTGGACCTCTTTTGTCTTGTGAGCATAGTGGTAAACCTATGCAGTACCAGTGGGGCTAAGGAAGGAAGATCTTTAGTTCAAAGTCAGCTGGGCTCCATAGTGGAGCCCTCTCTCAAAGACACACAGTCATCTCTCTCTCTCTCTCTCTCTCTCTCTCTCTCTCTCTCTCTAACATTTGTGTATGTGTATGTGTGTCTGTCTCTCTCTGTGTATCTCTGTGTCTGTCTTTGTCTGTCTCTGTCTCTCTTGGTGGGTGTGGGTATGGGTGTGTGGGTGTGTCTGAGTTGCAGGTTAAATGACTGTCCTTTTCCCAATTTTTTTTTTTTCTGTCCCAGCACCAAACTCACTTAGGAAATTTTCTAGGAGATTTTCAGAACATCTTTGGCCACTTTCCTAGGGAAATGTTTCTATACTGCTACTAATAATTATACTAAATTGTCATGTATTTGTGATAATTTCTATCCTGTCAGGTAATCAAGCCTCAAAGCATTGACTAGTCAGTGGTTTTCACCCTTATTGTGAAGAGGAGGATCTGGGACTGGAATTACAATCTTCTTACTTTGAAACTCGTGTTCTGGTTCCTCAGGCCCTTGGCTCTTTAGGCCTATGTCACCTCCCACCTCATTCACTGAGAACAAAGCCCAATCAGAAATCTTTCTATGTCTTTGCTGGCCACATGCTAGAAAATTTCCTGCAGAGTCATTAAGTACAAGAGGAAATGACTTTCTCAATATGAAATACAAACTTCTATAACCAGTTCTACTGAAGCAGAATGTATTTGTCCAACAGCTGTAGTAGCCTGTTGGAAAATTTTAAAAGTTACTATCTACTCTTTCTTTGAAAAACACTGAATTATACTTTTACTTTCTTTACAGCCAATACTGTTATTAATAAATATTTAAAATGTTAATAAATGATTAAAAACGTAATCAGCTTTTATCTGGAACGTACCAATTCTACTGCTATACCAAGACCACAGATAAATGTTTTGAAAATTCTAAGCTTTGTTATCTTCTTCAAGTTAGTTTAAAATACATATATTTGGAGCCTGGAGTGATGGCTCTGTGGTTAAGAGCAGTTGCTGCTCTTGCAGAGGACCCAAGTTCAATTCCCAGAACCCATATGAATTGGTGCACAACTGTCTGTAATTACAGCTCTGGTGCTTTCTTTTGGCCTTCACAAACATGTTTATGCATACACATGTAAATAAAAATAAAGTAATTCTTTTTAAAAAGACATAGTCAGGTGTGGTGGTTCACACCTTTAATCTCAGCACTATGGATGCAGAGGCATTCAGATCTCTGTGAGACCAAGGCCAGCCTGATCTATATAGTGACCTACTATATAGATCACCCAGGCCTACATCGTAAGACTGTGCCTCTACAAACAAACAAACATTTAATGTTTTCTCTTTTGTTTATAGTAGAGCAGAATACTGCATGATGAATAAGAATCAAAAATGAATTAATTCTGTCACAGTCTAAGAAACAGAGGTTCTCAATCTTCCTAGTGCTGTAACCCTTTAATACAGTTCTTCCTGTTGTGACCCCCAACTATAAACTATTTTCTTTGCTACTTCATAACTGTAAAACTACTGTTATGGATCATAATGTAAAAATCTGATATGCAGGATATCTGATATGAGACCCCTGTGAAAAGGTTGTTTGACCCCCCCGCAAAGGGGTCCAGACCCACAGGCAGAGAGCCACTGCTCTAAAACAAAACAGCTGCCTTATTGTATGCTGAATTTATACACTGCAGAACCTACGCTTTCCAGCATTCATTTAGAGGTTGTCTTGCCTCACACTCCACAACTGAGAGAATCGTTCCATGCTATATATGATGAATAAGCAGGGAGCTGGAAAGATAAATGGAAGGATAAAGCACTCACTACTTTGGCCTCTGAGGGCACCAGACACACATATGGCACATATACATACATGTAGATAAATGCACATACATACTAAAATAAGTAAATGAATCTTTAAAAAAAAAAAAGAAGAAGAAACAAAAAACATAAGACCCCATCCAGGAAAGCTGAGAAGAGACAAATAAGGAAACTAACTGGCCATCAGGAGGCTGATATTTTAGGCTCCCGATGTCCACAGCTTGGAAAGATCAGCTTCCAGCCTCAGTGGTTAGGCTGCACAGAGGGCTGGTTTGTGTCATTTATAAAGAGAAGACCGTGAAAACACAAACATCAATTCTCTTTAAGGTTTTGACCTTCATAGCCAAGACCCAGTAGGCTTTTCTGCCTGGCTACACACTGGTGCTCATTTCTGCCACTGCCGCGGCAATGTTTGTCTTTCAGAAGCAGCTTCCTTGGGATCAAGTCTCCTGTCTGCGTCGTCCCATCTGCTGACTTCAGTTTTCTTGCTTATACCCACAGACTGAATCATCTCACTAACCTGCTTCAATCAATGTTTAACCTGTTCTCAATTTATTAAAATTTATATTTGGGGGGATTATAAATACATTTTTTTCTTTCTCTTAACTTCTTCCAAACCCTCACATATACCCTGCCTGCTCTCTTAACTCTATAGCCTCGTTTTTCACTAATGGTTACTACATGCATATGTATGTGTGTATATTCATATATATTCCTAAATGTAACCTGACCTAACCTGAGACTTCCAACCTCCAGGAGCATGACAACATGAAGTCCTGCTGTCAAACGATGAAGTTTGTGGTATTTTGCTTTGAGCTCAGATCAGATATGTTCCCCACTTACTTGAGCATATGTATTGGTAGATAAAGTCTCATTGAAGAAGTAATATTCTGCATATAGGGACAGATGTGTTAACATTCCTCTCCAGAGCTCTACCTGGAGACCACAACCATCCCTCAGTGTCTCTGTGGATTGACAGGTGTTTTATTAGCCTGTTTATATGAAATTCTTCTCAGGCCCTGCTACGTTTCTGCTACTCTTCCAGGAAACCGCAGGTACAACTGCTGTCTTATTGCAAGATGCTCAAGATCCTTATTATTTAGGGGAAAAAAATCTGATCTCACTACTTACCTTGAAATTATTTTTTTCCCAACACATGATCAAATGTGTGGAGCAGAATAAAGATGATTCCAGAGTATAGAGTCTCAAGCCACTGTGTGATTGTCTGAGTCATGCATGACAAGCTGTGAGATCACCAATGCGATTAGTAAGTCACCTTATCATCCCAGCCCCCCTGCCAGTCTGAATCCTTCACAGCCTGGAAATATCAACAAGCACTCAGAGTCTCTCTTAGAATAGAAATAATGCCATTATCAACTGGTGCCGAGAAACAGAAATCAAAAATTAAAATCACATTCACTTTGCTATGAGTAGATGCTTATTACTCAGGCGATGTCATTGTAAGACACCCTGAAATCATCACCTAGGACCCTGAAGTTTTTCACCTGCTTCTAATACTTTCATCTATTGAGTAAATCCTTATTTCTACGTTCAAGTACATATTTCTCTTTTGTTCTTGTATAGTGGAATGCTTCAGCTGGTGTAACCCAAAGCGAATCTTTGCTCTTTGGGTCTGATTTTTATACTCTAACAGTGCTTGCTACCATTAATAAGTTATGTATTTAATATTTTATAGATGCTAGTATGTCTAACTAACTACACTTATGCCTTATCCCTGCCTAATTAAAAATGTGGTTGAAATTTTATTTTTGATCATAACTTTAAACTATATTAAAGAGTCTTCCTCTTATATATATTCTGAAGAGGTATATGATACATGATATGTCACATAGATATATATCACATAAATCATATGATATTATATATCTCATATATGATGTGTCATATAACATACATACACACACATATATGTCACCCACATTATACACACACACACATTTTTCTAGACAGAGTTTCTCTGTGTAGCCTTGGCTGTTCTAGAACTCCGTCCATAGACCAGGCTGGCCTTGAACTCATAAAGATCTTCCTGCCTCTGCCCCCAACTCCCACTTCAGGAGTGCTGGAATTAAAAGCCTGAGCCACCACTGGCTTTGAGATGTGTGACATTAAGATACACTGAGATGAAGTCTTCTGCAGATACTCAGAATCACTTGGAAGAGGTAGAAATTGTTGCCCACTATGGGGCTTAGAACATTCATCAATAATACTTCTGAGATGATCACAAAAAATTATGTTTATAGCAGACCTGGAGGGATGGCTTGACAGTGTGTGTTGCTGTTGCAGAGAATCTGAGTTTATTTCTCACTAACATCGGGCGGCTCACAAGCCTGTCACTCCAGGTTCAGGGACTCCACTGCCCTTTTCTGGCCTCTGCCAGACACCTGCACTTATGTGCACATACCCACACACAGATATACACACATAGTTAGAAATAAATCTTCAAGGAAAACAGAGAAAACTTTTAAAATGTGATAAAGAGCTAACAACATTTTTTATACAAATATTTAGCCACAGGAACGTATGTCTAGAAAATATTGCATCCCCACAAAATTTGACACAGGAAAAAAAAAAAACACATAGACATGATCATTGGGGAAAAGATGTAACTTCACAGTGACAACACACACAGTTGTTTTCCTGCCCCCTCAGATCACCACATGCCATTTGTACTCGTATCCTTTGCCTCAGTCAGGAGCCTCAAAATTTGTACTAAAGACCCCATGCTACGTATGTATAAAGGATGCATCTATGAAAGGGGCTCAGTTTATTTGCCTTATCTAAGTCATTGGTTAAGGCACCCACTCACAACCACTTCCTGCATGTCTTGAGCAGAGGTTAAGTTGACAAATAGCTCTTCCCTGGCAGGAATTCACCAAATGGTCCCTGCAGATTCTGATTAGATTTTGATGGTCCCTATGAGGTGTGGAGAGTCTAGGAAGAGACCTCTGCAGCTCCAACCTGCTGTGTCCTCCTCCCATGCCCCTTTTGTTACCCCAGTCTCAGCCTCACGTGCTCTGGGCTGAATCTTGGGTGCTAGGGTTTCAAGGATTATGTGTACTTGGAGGGTTCACTAGATTTTTCTGGCAAGATAGGTTCTCAGCCTTGGCACTGCCCCAGGTCAGCATTTTTCAAGAGAAGAGTCACCTTGGAAAGAGTGTCTACATGGCCCATTTTCTTTAAAACTTTATTTTCAACTCATATTCTCAGTGTATTCTTATAATTAGGAAAAGAAGAAACCTCCAGCCTTGTTCTTTTTAAAAATACATTTTATTAATTTGGGAATTTTATGCAATGTAATTTCATCGTATTTGCCCTGCTCTTCCCCTAATACCCCTGTCTGTATGTACGTGTATACACACACACACACACACACACACACATATATATATATAGTCCAATTTGCACTGTTCATGTAATTCAGGATGTGGGACCATCCACTGGAATATGATCCGTGTACCAGAAGCCACTTAAAGAAAATGGCTTCTCTTCTAGAAGCGATCAGCTTTGTGTAGCACCACAGTTAGGGGTGCAAGCTCCAGAATCCCTTCCACTTCCATACTGGAATATGAGTTGCCCTGATCTTGTGCCTGTCACATGTAGACAACCACAGCTGCTGTGTGTCTATGAGCACAGATGTCCTGTTATGTCCAGAAAATAGCTTTTCACACTGCTCTTCTGAGCCTTAGCTCTTACAGTCTGTCTAGGGACCTGTTCAGTGGTCCCTGAGCCTTGCAGCAGGCAGCAGGGTGGGAGTAGGGGAGAGAGTTTGAAATGAATGTCTTATTTGTGGCTGAGCACTCCATCAACATGTACTGCCTCAACTTTGACCGGTGCATTAACCATGGTCTACTGCACTGAGAAACCTCTCTGATGAGATCTAAGAGGTGCACCGACCTATGGGTGTAGCAATCCAGTGTTAGAGAGCATTTGGATACTTATATCCATTTAGCGGAATAATAGTGGCAGGCTCATTTGTGATGCCTGTCAGCTCTCCAACCAAAAACCAAGTTCCCAAGAACCAAAGTTCTTTGTAACTTTAATTTTTCAAACCTTTGTTTGTTTGTTTGTTTGTTTGTTTTTCGAGACAGGGTTTCTCTATGTATATCTGGCTGTCCTGGAACTCACTCTAGACCAGACTGGCCTCAAACTCAGAAATCGGCCTGCCTCTACCTCCCAAGTGCTGGGATTAAAGGCGTGCACCACCACTGTCCAACCAAACCCTATTTTTTAATGCTGGTTCTTAAACACGGTTCTTGTCTAGCTTTACAGTATTTCTTCCTGTAATTTAAATGTACGCTTACATGCATTTCCTCCTGAAGAGCAAGTCTTAAATCCAACTAGAAAGTGGTCAGCTACTAGCTGGTCTCAGTCATTGAGCCTTTGTGTGCCTGTGACAGACAGACTGGAAAACCTCAATAAGAAAGTGGAGAAATATTGATACGTAAAACATTCTCTAGAGCCCAGAAAAGGGTTTTCTAAGTCGCTCAGTGATTGGTTGTGGCAGCTCCCAAAAAGCTTGGGAGCTGATCTAATAACGTGAGTTTTTTGTTGTTGTTGTTTGTTTGTTGCTTTTTCTCATTCTTTTTTTTCTGTCTTTTCCTCCTTGATTCTCGTGCTCGGAATTAAGCATTAAGTCTCTTTGCAGACGAGCAGTACGCTGTGGAATATTCCAGTCTCTTTGCTTTTATGGCTGCTTTGAGGGTGCTAAAGATGAATTGGAGTGCTATTTAGCAATCTGTGGAGTTAAAACACATCTGCAAGCTTAGTAGGAATCTTGGGGAAAAGCTTGTTCACAAATTGAGCTTTCACTGTAGGTTTTTATAACTTCCTTTTTATGTTCAGATGCTTGAAACAAAATGACAAATAGCATAAGTTATATGAACAACACCTCATTTCTGTGGAACTCAGAATTGTGGGGTGTTAGCGCGTTCAAAGCTATCCAACAGTTAATTGTTTTAATGTGCTCATATATGAAATAGGCTACCTATGTCACTGATTGAACACTTTGTGGACCAGAAGATGGAAAGCTAGAACTGAGAATCCTTGTTTCTTCCAGTAGAGTGGGCTAGACCTGAAAAGAATGAGATAAGCAAGGGCTAGCCTCCACACTCACCTAAGCTGAGTTGAAGCACATATATTTCTCACAGCATTTTTCACATGGGGCAGAATTTTAAGTGCCTAACAAATCCTCCCAAAGCCAAGTAGAGAGGCCTCCCTTGCACACGGAGTGTTCAGAAGACAGGTTTGTCTAGTCGGCCGCAGCCTGGTCTCTGGTGAGCAGATCCTAGAGTCAAGTGAAGCTCTACGTTGTGCTTCTCCCGAAAGCAGAGGAAGCTAGCAGTCACAGATAGGATAGACAGTCACTGCCGTGTGTCCTTTACAAGGTTAACTTGTCCATAATTCATTATATTCCACCTCTTGGAGAAGCCATCTTCAACCCAAGGAGTGACTCCACATGACTGACTCCGTAGGAAGGCACGAGTCCAGGTCACGCTGGCCTGGAAGGCAGAGTCTATGTGGGAGCAAGGAGGGAGAGGGCTCTGCTTCTTTCCAAGCAGAACATGGAAATAAGCTTGAGAAGGTCATATTATGTCATTTTTCTCTATCTTAAAACTAGACATGATGATATCTTCCTTTCCAAATCATTATATAATGAAAGTTTTGTTGATTATATTCATAGAGAACTGAGTATGGTTGAGTATTTAGGAAACTTCTAGAGTTCATTAAATTTGGTTTTTCTTTTGGTAGAGAACAAAATGCTATGTAGCATATTTCAATAATATTTTGAATTATTTAAAATACTTTTTACATATTAGATCCTTACAAAGCGACTCAACATAGCAAGGCAGTATTTTTAAATATAATCATACTTTATATGAATATTTGAATCCCTTTGATCCCTTTAACTGTGGTGAATAAATAATGTTCACCACTGGAGCTGACTTTGTGCATTAGAGAAACCCTAATTATCATAGATACTAATTGTATGCATGTGGCCAAGAACCTGAGCTTTTGAAATGAATGCTCTAGTTTAAAGCTGTGTACCTGGTTTCACGGTATGTTCAGCTGAATGAGATAATGGCAGACCATTACAGACCAGAATCACCTAACTTCCTCCAAGTAGTAAAGATGGTCACCAGTGAATTCAGAAAAGGCTGGGGAAGGGATCTACTCAGGTTGGGGAGAAAAAAATATACAATTAATTTGATTGTACTCTGTCTTTCTTTAAAATTACTTGGGAAGCCGAGAGCTGTTTACCTGTGAGACTTTGCCATTGATCCCTAAGATGATGATGCTTTCAGTTATAACTTAAAGATAGTTTTGGTCCTTTGAACCTTTGGTCCACATTGTTCATTAGTGAAACTGTAACTAGGCCCATGGCCACTTAAGAAGTGATTTAACTCAGTCCAGAAAAGTCAACATACTGGGTTATCCTTCCCATCCTGACAGTGAAGTTTTATTCTGAGAACTCTCTCATCCCTCTCTCTACTTTTACCTAATGCACCTCCCTCTCCTGCTTTCCATCTCTAGACACATTCTTTCCTGAATTGAAATCACTTACCAAAACTCTGAGTAATTACAACTCACTAGGTTCCATCATAAGTGTGATACAGACCTTTAGGGTAAGTACATGTGCATGACAATTTTTCCTCAGAAGAAAAATATCAGCTTAAATAAAATTTTATCAGGGAGATATGTACTAGTAGAAGCAACAGAAAAATGCATCAGTCTTCGGACTTTTGTAAGTTAAAATGGATATATTTTTTAAATCAGTTATTTCAAAAATGAAACTTTTTAGAAAGACAGTATGTACCACACAGCTGATGAGTCCTGGCGCAATCAGACCCTCCATTGTCTTCGGAGAGAGCAGCCGTCTCCCAGGCCTGGCCCCCATAATGGATGAGCAGCTCTCGTGACCCCCAGATGTGGAGTTCTTTGAAGCTACACGTCTGGGGAACAGTCCTTTTGTTACGGTGCAAGAGTAATATCAGAATTTCCTGGGAGTGGGTCATCACAGGAAATTATCAGCAATTCATAGACTTTCCTTTTTGCGTTCACTTCAGCCTCAGGGGTAATCACAAAAGATTACAGTCTCCGTTTCAGCTTTCACATCTCTGAGATATTCTTCTCTGCTGAGAACATGATTGGTTCCCAGAGGACAGCTTTTAACCCTAGCTGTAGGAGGGCTGGTCAAAACTCAAGTATTTTGATAACTGCCAGTCATTGAGACTGTGGATGATTTTGTTGTCTGGTAAGTATTTTGTGATTCCTTAACAATTATACAAAATATTTTAATGAAGGGAGTTATATTACCAGGAACAGGTATTTGACCAATTTTAGATCATGTTAGAAGTGATGGGAGAGGCATAACAGTCAATAAAATTTTCAGAACAGTGTCATGAGGACCAAAGGACCAAGCATCCTGAAAGAACTAATTTCAGAAAATGAAAAAATAAATAAATAAATTTAGGACCATTTCTGAAAATCTTCCTACTGCATGGATATATTCTAAATACCCTTTTGCTTAAAATGTTAAGTTTTTGGTTTTGGTTTTGGTTTATTTTACTAGTTGTGTAGCCCAGGCTAGCCTTGGACTCCTGACAATCACCCTTCCTGTATCACCCACGTGCTGGGATCACAGGCATGTGACACCATGCCCCAACTGAAATGATAAGTCGTTTGTTATTGAGAGACACTTTCTGTGTTTCTTGACAACTTACCACGTTGTCCATGTAGTATTTTCTTTCTTTCTTGGGCCTAGTTATGGTTTCACTAATGAACAACATGGACCAAAGGTTCAAAGGACCAAAACTATCTTTAAGTTATAACTGAAAGCATCATCATCTTAGGGATCAATTGCTGTTGTCTGTGTAATCCACAGGGTGTGCACCATATTCATCCCCATGTGGAAGCCAGGCGTAGACATCGGGTGTCTTTGGAACAGTCTCAAACTGAACCTGCTGCTCATCAACTAGCCAGTGGGCTAGCAAGCTTGACAGCTCTGCGTATCAGTTCCCACTCCAGTGCTGCGGTCGACAGGCACATTACACCATGCCTCGTTACTTTACATGCGTGTTAGGGATCTGAACTCAGTAGTCACTAAGCCACCTTCCAACCCCGTTTCTGGTTTTTTTGGATTAGAAAATGTCGATGCCCTATCTGTGTGAGCAAACTGGATGGATTAGTAATGTGGTGACTGTGTTCTTTGGAACCACTGTCCCCTATTTCGTGATGGCTCTATTTAGAGAGAAGGCTTCATGTATATCTGAAGTAAGTTTGGATAATAAATTTTCTTTTCCTGGAAATAACCATATTCCCTTACAAACTTAAAAAAAAAAAACCAAGATGGTTCTATTTAAAAACTACTTTTGGATTGAACTACTTGCTTCTTTGCATTCATGTAAAATAATTCGAGTCAAATGAACAAATTTTGAATGTCAAGCTATACAATTAACAAAGCTTTATTCAATAAAGCAATTATCACCGTTGCAAGCAAAGTGGGGCATTTATCACAGCTCTTTATTTTCCCTTACAACCATTGTATAATTTTATAACATAAATGGAAAAACAAACTTGAACCAGAGGTGTTTTCTATTGAAGCGAGCTGGTGAGCGCCTTTCGCCACACAAAGGGATAATAGAGACAGGGACACACAATAGAAAATAGTTTTGATAGTCCATGTCCGTAAAACCACTCAGGGATTATTTGGCAATTAAAATCCTAAAACATTCCATTTGACAAGGTGAGACTGCAAGGAGCTACAGGATAGTCAGTTCTGAGAGTGTGCTCCTTTGTTCACAGTCCGAGAAAGGAGCAGGCAATATTAAAGTTAGTGCACAGGAGGCTCCAGTGCCAGTGGTTTTCGATGAGCCATCAAGAGAGTTTGGATGTGAGATGTCTGCCACAGGCTCGTGTGTTGAATGCTTGCTCCTCAACTGGTGATACAGTTTTGAAAGGCTCTTGAAAATTTAGGAAGTGTACGTAGCCCTTGTTGGCGAAGGTCACGGGAAGAGGGTGTCGATGGTCATAGCTAGTCTTCAGTCACATCCCCTCCTCTCCTTCCTGCCCTCTGGAAAGGTACGAAATGTGTGGCGTGTTGTCATATTACCATTTTGGCTTCGTTGTTAATCTGAGATTCACTAAAAGGAAGGAAGGAATAGAAAATAGATAAAATTTAACTGGCATCTTAGTTTCTGTCTGCTCGATCTTGCAACAGTAGTATATTTTCTCTTCATGGAAGCGGTTTGTGCAGGCTGGTCTACCTGCTTCAACTAGAAGTTCTCTTTTGTTGTGTTGTATTGAACTATCAGTTAGGATTCTGTTTAGACAGGGGATTCTCAAAGCAGAGTTAGACAGAGAAGCATGCCGGGTATGGTGGCATTTGGCTTTAGTTCCAGCATTGCACTTACAAGGAGGTAAAGACTGCATCTCTCTCTCTCTCTCTCTCT
>NW_021604594.1:7042660-7058748 GCF_004785775.1 Grammomys surdaster
CGCCACCACTGCCCGGCGACTGCATATCTCTTGATTGAAGGCCAGCTTGGTCTACAAAGCAAGTTCTAGACTAGATAAAGTCAGGCAGTAATATGGATAGTTGTGGAGATTTTACCACTACACAAAAGCCTGTTCTTAGGCCTAAACAGTCCAGATCTGTTGCTGTGCTCGGGGCCTTGCCACATATCAGTTGCCGTGTTCTTAGTGTGAGGGTAAGCAACACGTCACCGGCATCGTATGGAGGGAAATGCTTCTGCTTTAGAACGAGGAATCTGTCAAACAGCCCCGTGGTTCAGTCTTTGCACTTTTCCTGCCTAGAGGAGTTCTCTCTTTGTCTTCTCTCCTCTCACTCTGCATCAAGGATCAGATTTCTCCCAGCACCGTGCTGAATACATTGAGTCTAGAGTAGTATTCCAACTAGTTTAGGCAGAACGTTTTTTGAAAGGATGTCATTTCGTGTACTCTGCTGTTCCGTAGGTATATTGCTTTTTAAATCAGGAGTGATGACCTCCCTGGTCTCTCAGAAAGCTCTTGTACTATACAGGAAGCAAGCAAGCATCCTCACTTTCAGGAATTTGGAGATCTTACACCAGTCAAACTTAAACATCTGTCGGTGTCATTGCTTGAAATGAGGTGACATGAATGCAACTTTAACTCCCTTAAAAAAATAAGGAATTCTATTTTTAAATAAAATTTCTCAGACTTACTTTGGGACATTGAATTGTCTGTTATGGAAATTAATAGATATATTCAGGAGTTGTTTTCAAGGGTTGATTTTTTTTTTAATGAAAAGGCCAATTTTCTTTGATCCTGGTGAGATGGCTCAGCAAGATGCAAGCACAAGGCGCTGAGTGATTTCTGACTCCCTACACCCACATAAAGGACCAGGAATAGCTGTTTATGTGCCTGTGACCCCAGTATGGGGAACTGAAAACGGGTGGATCTTGGGAGTTCAGTGGCTAGCCACACTAGTGATAACTGAGCATCTGATTCAGTAAAAAACAGGTCTTGAGGAAATAAGGGAGTATCAGGGTAGACTAGGGCATTTGATGTTCTTCTACATATACACACACTAACACACAGGGGAACAGAGAGAGAGGCAGGGGAAGGAGGGAGGGAGGAGGAGGGAAGGAGAGAGAGACAAAGAGTGACAGAGACTGAGACAGAGAGAGAGAGAGAGAATAAAAGCCAATTTTCAAGACTATCTTCAATCTAACCTGTCTTCCAAACATTAGGATAGCTCTCCTTAAATATGCTATAGAACAATCACTCTCACAAACTGACTTCAAATGAAAAGATTCTTTAGTCTGAGTTCCTGAAATTATATATATTTATAGTTTTGTTTTATTTCACCCCAAGGAGACCCAATACCAAACAGTGCAGGAGACAGTCTGTTTATTTCACATTCTCTTGGTGAGAACAATTCCTGTTATTACTCTGAACAGTGAACTGTAACAATATCGTAGGTATTTATATTTGCGTCATACAGTTCACTGTCAACTGTGTATTTTTTAAATGTTAATATATTTTATTGAGAAAAATAAAACAATACTTTGAAGGAAGTAACTTCTCTGGGGATAAGAAAATATTAATCTTATTTCCCATTATTTTATTTCTTATGCATAGCTATTAAATTTTGCAATAGAGGTAAATTCTCATTAGTTTATTCACTGATCCCAAATAAGTTTCATCTCCTTTACAAATTCTTTAATTTTTCTCATTTCTTTCAAAAGCCTACCGTAGCATTGATACAGTGTCTTTGCAGATGAGCACAGATCTCTTCAATTCAGTGATTATAATTTGACCAGAAATTATTTTAATTATAGGAACATTGATAGTAAAATGGAAACCTTTCTAGAATGTTCTTTGTATTCTGGTTGGAAAAACACTTTCTTCCCTAATGGATTCAGTCACATCTCAATATTTACTTGTTTAAGAACAGAGGCAAGGAAAACAGATGTTCCCTCTGGAGCTCAGCTCAGTACCTTAATGCCCTCATGGAATCAACCAGTCAGACTGCTTTCCGTGCGTGTATTTAGCATGAATTGGGAATCCTGTACTTCAGAACTCAGTTCTTTAGTTCGGCTATCTAACGTTTGCATAAGATCACCACTATCCAGATAGCGCTGGCTGTGAGTAAGTAGAAGCTTGTATCTCTATAAAACGGAACTCTATAAAAGTTCACTGATAGGGCGTTCTGAATTACACAGCAGCATATATACAGCTTCGAACCATCTCTCCTGATCTCTTGTAGCACGGGCAATCACCAGGCATGTGAGAACCAAGAAAAGAGAATGTCTTATATATGTAGTGACAGTATTTGCTACATACAAGTGTCTACTGTCAGATTAGACAGTTCATGCCAGTGAGAGGCACATGGCAAACGACAGGACGTCTCCCAGTAACAAAAGAGCAATAAAACTGCCTGAAAGTGAACCTTAAAAATTATTCTTTCTACCCAGAGCAGCGTAACAGTGGTCTGTTGAGCTGGACATTGTGATTCACACCGATAGTGCAGCACATGGGAGGCTCAGGTCAGGACTTTGCCATGAGTTCATGGCTAATCTCGGCTGCACAGTGAGTTCCAGATTAGCCTGCACTACAGAGTGAGACCCTGTTCAATAAATAAATAAATAAACTAACTAACAAATAAAAATGGAGGAAGGAGAGAAAGAGGAAGGAAAGAGCAATAAATGACTCCTAATGACATCCTGATATACATATATGTGATTTATATCATTATATATATCACATGTACATATATATGTTCATATATATCACATATATTGTGCGTGTGAATGCGTGAGCACACACACACACACACACACACACTTATATCAGTACCTTTTGTTCAGCCATCATCAGAGCAGTTTCCTCCAGTATCAGATGGACCAAACACAGAGACCCCACGGCCATACATTATGGAGAGAGTGAGAGACCTTGGAACACTCAGCCCTAAAAGGGATGTTTCAAATTCCTCCCCACAGGGCTCAGGGAACCCTGCTGAAGAGGAGGTGGAAAGACTGTAATAGTCAGAGGGCATAGAGGACAGAAAACGAGGCCTAAATCAACATGATCAAAGCTCAGATGAACTCAGAGACTAAGGCAGTATGCACGGGTCCACACCAAGTCCTCTGCATATGTTTAGTGATTTTAATGGGATTCCAGAGTGTGAGTGGGTTTCTGATTCTTGTGCCTTCTCTTGGTTCCCTTTCCTTCTGTTTGTTGGTCTTGTCAACTCCAATGTGTTTTTGTTTTTATCCTAGTATATTTTATTTTATTATTTTAAAAAACATTTAATCTCTTAAGAATCCTAACAAATTAAAAAAATTAGTTTAAGAACATTCTGTATGGGATTCTAGAAAAACTACCAGAAAATGCAGACTAATCGTCTTTAGAAGATGTTTCTTCAAAATAGATGACTATTTTTTTCCTTGTGCCAAGCCATCTTTGACAGTGGACTTGTGCTTGTTAGCTCTCAGAGCCCCTACCCATACAGAACTGAAGGAGAGACCACACCTTCTAAAGGTGTTGATTTGCTCCTTGACACTTTCATCCATGTATTTAATGAATTTTAGCCATTTTTACCAATCACCCCTTCTCATCCCCTCTCCCCCACTGACATGCGTGTTCCTAAGAAACCCTCCTTGTACTTTCATGTCTCCATTTTTGAAGTAACTTTAGAGGGATATTGCTCTTTAATAATGCAGGCATCACTTTTAAATGTGTCATTTCATGAATATTTGAAATGTAATGAGACTCTTGTCACATATTTTCCCCCTAATTCTGATCCTGAGAAAGAAAGGGATGAAAAGGAATGGTTATTCTTTGTGTCCTCCAGTAATTTGATAATGTCACAGTTAAAAGGCTGATGCTTAGCCAAACTTCCAGAAGGTCCTAACCCTCAGGGTTTAGTAACTAAAGTCCTCTTTGTTGTAGTAAAGGGAAGACAGGTGCAAAAGATGGCTGCCCCCTGCTAACTCTTAAGTATTTTTAGAGTGTTTGTCTACGTGCTGTTTGAACAGCTACAATTCAGAAAAAGGGCAGAAAAATCCCGAATTTTATACAGCTTTCCAAAAGTTACTCAATAAAAGGGGAGGAGGATATATTAAGAGCAGACAGAATCAAGAAAAGTCAGGGACACTTTCCCAAGACACTTGTACGCGTAGCTGCCTTCTGGATTCTAGGCGCTCTAGACTCATGCTGGGCCAGTGCGGTGCATGGGTCCCATCGTCCTCTGCACTGTCCTCTCCACAATGTGGAGAGAGACCCTGGCCAAAGCTTGAAGCCTGACCCCAGAACTTGAGAACACAAGGATAAACAGCAATTGTCTTTCTCAGAGTCCAGGATTATTCTTCTGTGTGGGGGAAATTATAAGTGGTCCGCTTCGCCTGCTAACGGGGAGGACTGAGCTCACTCCTCCATGTACCCCTGCTAGAGTACGTCTCCAAGAACCTCCGCAGTGCTTCCGATGTTGGCAGCATTATTAGGCAGCTAGAGGAAGGAGTTACAAGCAAATAGCCATGCAGGGCAACACTGATGTCACACACTTGGAAGAGGCTCCTGGATCCCTGAAGGATGAGAAGACTAGAGAAAGAGGATAGACCCAAGGTTGGAAGGGGCACAGAAAACAGACTGCTCTTTTCTTTCTGTCTTTCTTTCCTGTATCTTCTTATTTTGCTTAATAGTGACTTTCACCCTCCAGATTCCAATTAATTACATTGTACCATCTCACATTTCAACTTTAATACTATTTTCTCTCTCATCTTTGACTTATTTCTACATGCAGAGCAGAACATTATCTGAACCACAATAGAACTCCAGAAATGTTTAGTGGGGGAAAACACACACACACACACACACACACACACACACACACCACACTAAACCCCTGTCTTCTAATTTTATTTAGTAACAATGGACTTACTGAATTGTGTAGGTAGGTAATTTGTGCTCACCAAATGGTTTTAGGGACATTACCAAAAATACATGATTGATTTAAAGGTGAAATTGCCTTACAAACAGCATGGATAAAAGAAAGCCCCTTATAATTCATGAACAGTATCCCCTACTTAATAGGGTAGCACCCGAGCTCTTCCTAATCTCAGCCTTCTTCCATAGCTAAATTGTTTAAAGACATCAGATGCAACTTCAGTTTGAGCCTCTTGAAAAGTACTGGGATGAGTGAACAAACATCTGATTCTATTGAAGTTCCATCCAGAGAATCATCTAAAATAAGATCCACCCCTGGATCACTGCCCTGGAGACCCTGCCTCTCTGTAGTGGAAGGCAGCCACAGCACAGCCTTTGTTGCTTCTCTGTGTCCAAGTCCCTCCACGGCCACCCATTTCCATGTGATTGCTTAGCCCGTGCAGTTGCAAATTACTTTTTGCTATAATCAGGGAAAGTAATGGTCTTTTTAAAAAATATTCGTATAGGTTTGTGGGCCTCATGATCTTGACGAATATACCAAAGGGATACTTGTTCTCATTTTGATGTTGAAAATGTAATAGACAGGTGATCGGGCCAGCTTCCTTAGTCCCTTATAGCACTGCAACCAAGAGTCAGTTCTCCTATCCATAGCCCCAGCTGCCTTCCCAGTTCCTGATGACAGCCACCACCCCATCCATTTTTATTACCTACCATTTAATGGGCACTGATATATTTTGCTTTTCATTTCTGTGTGGTTTTCATTAGACTGCAGAGTGCTGTCTCGCTACTCTTTGTAGGTAGTGAGCGTTCCAGCTTCTTCACGCAAATGAGCAGGAGAAATGGGTTTCTAAAACATGTCAATGTGTGTGGTTGTGCACATTCTTCTCAAAGTACCAGATGGTTACTTCTAACTTTTACTTTTTTTAGAAAAGAAGAGGCTTATTTGGGACCAATAAATTCTGCCAGGTAAGGGATACTGGTAGCTGGAGCTGTGTGGCAAGGATTCGATTTACTTTTTTTTTTTTTCCTTTTGAAAGCTTTGTTACGATTATTTTCCAGTGAATCATAATTGTCCCTATCTGCAGACTTCTCTGAGTAAACAGAAATAGCATGAGCTAAATTGGTCTAACTAAGTAACAAGCATTTGGTCACTTAAAATTTACATCTTACACTTAATAATATTGTTGAAAGCATTCATTTTTAACAATTAAATGCCTATGAACTGCCAATTAAAACTTTTAAAATATTGCTTTGGTGTGTAATTGCAATTCCTCCAATAATTTACCTTAATATGGTATATATGAAGTCATTATTATATACATATGTAATTTTTCATTTGGTAAATTTAATTACTTGACTTTTTAGGGTTTATAAGAATGTCTTTATTAATCTAGGATGCATTATTTATTCTGGAAGTTATTGTATGAAGAATAGAAGAATTGCCACTATTGTGTAACTTTCTGGGGAGATGTAAAGAAGCATCTCCTCAGCCCAGCTGCTGAGGAATAGATTCTGTCCAACTTTATTGTTCCAGTTCTGTCAATAAGTCCATTGGAGTTATTTACAGGACTGAGCATGAATCAAAGGTAGCTAAGCTACTAGGAAGTCTTGTAGGCAATATACAGACATCTGTGCTCTGAGGAGTCCTTCCCACTACATGGACAATGCCTATAAACTGTGCTACTCAAGAGTGCCCTGAGCAGCTTGCAAGCAATTTCCCAACCATAGTTCATTGCTTACTCTTTATGTAACCTTGCAGGAGGGAGTGACCTCAGAGAGGATAGCCATGAAGGCTCCTGAGCCCCGTAAGCCCCGTGAGCCTTGTAGGCTCTGCCTGTCTCCAGGGAGAATCACAGCAGCTCTGATTCTGTGTGCTGATGATCACATCCAACCCAGAGGAAACAGGGTCACCACAGAAACAGATATGCTCAGCAGATCACATTCTGACTACAGAAAGCACCTAATTAGTAAGACAAACAAAAAAGTGTATATAATAGTAATCATTTCATCTAACTTTTAAAACATTGCAGAAGACACAAAACAAAACTTCGGAAGATTACCACTTTCTACGTTTTAAAAATCTGAAAACCTTTTTCTTATGCTGCAAATTTAAATCTCGCCCATATGTTCAGGCATTCCAGGTCAGATGTGAGGACCCAGGGCAATAGCACTTGTTTCAGAGGATCCGACAGACTGGGCAACTAGATCATCTATAACCCTTTACATCTTTTTAAATTCATGACCAACAAACCACATTTGAATTAAAAACTGTACTTATAGATGTTTTAGACTTTCTGTTGCTGAGGCAAATATCCTGGGAAGCAACTTCAGCGGAAGATCCACCGTTATTTCTCCTCTTTGTACCCACAAGAGACAACACAACTTTTAAAGAGTAACTTTTCCATGCTAGACCACAGTTTTTGAGGTTTTTCTCAACAGTCCTTGGCTCTGTTTATTCTGGACCTGGGATGAGGCAAAAACATTGTGGTGTCAAGATGGTGTGGCAGAGGCTACATGTGTCATCGCAGAGAGGAAGCAGGGTGTCAGGGGACTGGGAGCCAGGTATAGCCTTCAGCAGCATGTGACTAGTGGTCTGCTTCCTCCAGCTAGGACTCACCTCCCTCGGGTTCTACTGTCTCCTCCATGCCACCAGTGAAAGATCAAAGGTGGAGCCAAAGTGGGGCATTTTCTATTTCAGTCATAGGATGAGAGATTCCTTTTGGATTTCAGTCTGTTTTTGCAGGGCTTCTGTGGCAACCCGAGCTGGTGGGCAGACAGGAGAAAACAGGCTCTGCTGGAGGGTTTTCTCCTTGCCCTCCAACTCCACCCTGGTCCCCCAGCCTATTGAGTCTTGCCACTCATGGGTCCTCTTCCCCTTAGCTGGTCCTCTCTGGAAATAGCCCTCACACACACGCCCAGATGTGTGCTTTGTCCCCTGGGCATCTCTCAATCCTGACTGGCGCTCGGGGTTCACCACCAAAATAGACATCTACTAGAAAGGTAAAGGGATTTAGAAAAGAGGTAAATATGGGTGCTTTCCGAAAATTCTTGTGAGGGGATGAGTCATGTTTCAGTGGAAAATAGAGTGTGAGACATCAGGGGAGAGACTTTGATATGGCTAGCTGCAAGTCAAAAGAAGGCAACAAAGCAGGAAACTAGGAAGCCCTTAAAAAAAACTGCTGTCCTAACTGAATTAACTCTAAAGAAATCTAGGATCTTACACACTACAGAAGCCAAGCCTGGTGCCAGTGTCTTGCATGGACCTCTTTAACATGCTCTGGGGGTGCAGGTGGCTGGGAACTTGCCTGCCTCTGTGTTTGAAGTGTTCAGTCATGACTTTCCCTTGGGGATGGAGAAGAGGAAGCAATGTTTCCAGGCTGAGGTGATACCAGTGTCAGATTTGAACAAGATACAGTTATATTAGGAGTTCTTTGAAAAAAAAAGAATTTAAGGGGAATGTTTCTATTCAAGGATTGTGTTGGATCCACCCCTAATGATCTTGGTTTGATAAAAATTTTAAAGTAGACTATTTTAAGTTCATATTTTATGTGTGGACCTGGGTATCAAACCATAGGTAAAATGAGGACATGTGGATTTATTTTAAGCAATATAAGTTTTTATTTTTAAGATTAATTTCCAGTATCTTTTTTAAAATGAGTGATAGGGAAATTGTACATCCTAGATGTGGTTTAAAGGATATTATTATTTATGTCTCTTTAAAAGCACCTTGCAAAAGATGAAGCATTAGTGTAGACCTGCAGCAAAGATGAACGAAGTGACAAGCATGACTTAGTGTTTGGTAGACAGCCACAAAATATTATCCTTCGTATTCCACACATTATCTAACAGGAACGCTAAGAATAAAAACTATCTCAATTAAAGTCTCTTTTGTTAACTTTAAAATTGGGGGGGGATTTTAATACTGCCAATTAAGTTAGCTTATTTTATGTTTAAGCTTAATACAAGCTGATATGCTAATGTATCCATAGGAGCCATCAGAAAGTATTTAGATCTACACATCTGCAAATAAAATAAACACCTAGTGTTTTCTTCCCTGACCTTGTGGGATTTGCTTTGCTTGCTGGTGGTTTGTTTTGTTCAGCTTAGTTCTGTTTTGTTTAATTCCCATGTGGTGAAACCAAGGACTGTGGAGATACGACGGTGGTAATAAATGACTACTGCTCATGAAGCCCTAGGTTAGGATGAGAGACCATTTCCACCATTCCAGAAAATGTACATTCAAACCACAGCCCCTGTAAGTGGCAATTCATTTACTGCCACGTCTCCACAACTCTTAAACTTGTAACAAAAAGCAGGCTAAAGTCCAATGACTATGAACTTTCAGTTCTGGAGAATTTCAGATAGGAGCACACTGTATTTACCTAGTTTCTACCCCTCCCCACACTGACTTATTGGGTGTTCTCCATCCCGTTCTCAGATTCATGTCTCCTCTTCTGTAATTATCTTCTATACATAATACATCTTCTATTATTTTTATACATCCCTTATAACAACAGTAATTCTGCCCTCTTTTTTGCTGTAAATTCTCTCAAGTGTTATACTTTGTTGATTTATAATCGTGATCAGGGATGGTGTTTATTTCTTGTCCCCTCGAATATCATCAGCTAATCCCATGTTAAACTCGGAGCTGGGAGATTTCCTAGGTGGTGGTGTCAGTTGACTTGTCCTGGTTCGCACCTGTTGATGTGTGACTGTTGATGTGGCTTCTCATCTGCATTGTTCTTTGAACCTCTAGTTGTCTGATGTTAATGCCGGGGCTTAGCATCTGGGGTATGCAAGAGAATCATCACTAACTCCCTTTTTATCTGCTCTGCAAAATAGAATCCTTACTTCTCCTAAGTGTGATGGCTCTACACCATGCATTTTTCTGGGGCTGAACACTTTTATTACTGTATATTTTTCCAAATATGTATATTTTATATGGAAGTCAAAAGGAGTCACAGGCTATAAATCAAAACCTTGCTTGTGATCAATATTTAAACAAGGATTCTGTATTAGCCAATCTCTTACATGCATCTGAGTGTTCATTTGTAATATACTTTCCAGAACAGTGAATTTCAATCCATAGAACATGAAAGCTAATAAATTATTTTAAAATAAAGAGTACACACTTCCTGATCTGTAATAAGAGCCTGACATTTACTACTTTGCCGTAAATCAAAACCTAAGAAGTTAAATATATCTGTGGTAACTGTCGCTGAGGTCATCTGAGACCGTGCTGGGCATTATCGCTTCCTCCACGGAAAATTTTCACGACTTATGTTAACCCTAACATTCAGGTCTCTGGTTTTCTTGTAGTAGACTCTTTAAAATACCTCATGTCTTTTTCCTGGACACTGGATGACGAGGCTTGTGGTGATTCTCTTGTGGTCCTCTTTGTGTTATCACTTCAAACAGGTTTGTTTGGCTTTTGTTTTTATCCTTAATTCCTGGAGACAAGAACAATACTGATGAGTGAGAGTCTTTGATAGCCTCAGCTGGGAACTAAGAGTTAAAACCTTTAAGAGTAGTTTTGCTTGTCTTATTTTCCCACAGTGCTGTCTCTCCTTCGAAGGTGATTTTGACTTTTTGTTTTTAATCATTTGCTCTTCAGATGGATCCCGTACAGAAAGCAGTCATTAACCACACGTTTGGAGTCTCCATTCCCCCAAAGAAGAAACAAGTTATTTCTTGTAATGTCTGTCAGCTTCGCTTTAACTCGGATGTAAGTATCACCTTTGTATTGCTCTCTGAAGTGTGTGGAGCTGATGCTGATTGGTCTGAATACAAACAAGACTCTTCATACAGGCATGCTCTGTGGCAGCTGAGAACTGGTTCCTCCTGGCGGCCCATAGGCTCCAGTGCGTCCAGTTTCCAAGCGGCTTAGATTCAGTGCTTCAAACTCGAACATTAGGCAGGGCAGGTGGTTAATCATAAAAATTAAGACACTCTCCGCACAGTCAGTCTCACCCGTACTGCTCTATAATTGACCCACCAATTCTATTTCCTTACCAAAAATACTTGAAACTTAGAAAATGTGAAAAAGAATTCAGTGAATGCTGAGGAAGACCATTGTTATCTTTGACAAGAACTATCATGTTTCATGCATGCATTCTGTCTTACTAAAAACTTATTATACAAGTTATGTTTCCATTTCATAGACACATAGGGAAAATTATTATAACTAGCCAACATAGACATTCTGCTAAAAAGGATACCATGCAAGGGTAAAATTTAAGTACATATATATATACACACATACACACACACACACACATAACAGTAGAAATCTGGTAATATTCAACTACCAGATAAAGTCAGTTACCACTGCATATGGGAATCTGAAGACTGTATCTTGCCTGTGGAATTTCCAAAGCTTCTGGACTCAAAAAGCCATTTTGCAAAAAAACAGATTTAATGTGTTTTTAGAAATATAAAAAATAAAAGACATCCTTCATCTATACCATGGTGTAACATTTTCATACTTCTACATGGTAAGGACAACAAAATTACACTCACTGGGAAAGAAGAGACGCAGGTCATGATGTGAAAAGTTAGGTTTACTGTGATTTCAACCAGAGCCTAGCAGATGTTCAGTACCTCATAAAGTTCCACACTGAAGAATTTAAATGAACATAAGTAAACAGAGGAAAAGAAGATGATAATTCACTTGACACCTCAGCATCCCTGAGCTATCAATTCTCCCCCAACTGTAAAGAAAGCAGCAGAGTATATATGCCCCCCCCAAAAAACCTTATCTTTTGTTAAAAATCAGCCACTGCTGGATAGGTGACTCTGTGGTAAAAAGTACTCATTGCTTTTGCAGAAGACCTGGGTTCCATTCCCAACACCATCCATAACTCCAATTTCAGGGGAACTGGCACCCTCTACTCGCCATCATAGGTACTGCACACACTAGTGCACTTACATCCATGCAGGCAAAACATTCATACACATAAAGTTAAATAAATCTTAAAAACCTTATTCATTCTAACCTCTCACCCCCTACTTGCCATTCCTGAGTTTTATCAACACCTTAGTTTATATACACACACATATATATATATATATATATATATATATCTTGCCAGCATTTGTTTATGGACCTATATCTAAATGTGAGTTCTTTCTGTTTTCTTACATATAGAGTAACACAACTTTTTCTCTGCCTTTGCTTGTTTAGTTGTTATGGTGTTCATGAATGTGTATGTGTGTGTTAAATGTACATGTTTGTACAGGCATGCATGCACACATGTACAAGTGAGAAGGTCAGAGGTTGATATCAGGTGTCATCTCTCCCCCTCCTTTTTCTTGTGGCAGGGCCTCTCACTAAACCTAGAGTTCATCTTTTCAGCCAAATTAGCTGGCCTGTGAGCGGCACAGATCTGATTGGCACTGCCCCCCAGCACATAGCCACCACACTTGGCTTTTCTGTGTCTGCTCAGGTCCTCATGCTTGCCATCTCCCCACCTCACATGACAATGCTTCACAGAGTAGCCACTCTGTCAATGTAGAGCATTCCCTAACCCCTTTGTTTGCAAATGTGGCAGACAAAGATGCTTATGTCCTCTTAATATGTTACCTTACATCACAAAGGGGAAGTAAGTTAGCAGATGGAATTAAAGGTGCTATCATCTGTCTCTAAAATGTGCTCAGTGTACAGGGCTCCTTAAAAAGGGAAGACATATGAAGCAGTCGTTGATGGTACATTATAAGAAGACTTTTTTTACTCATTGATGGCTGTGCAGATAAAGGAAGGTTCCAGAAGCCAAGGAGTATGCAGTGGTTCCAGAAAGCTCCATCAGGGAAGTCAGTTTTACCCATACCTTCATTTTAGCCCAGAGAGCTGCACATCCCATTTCTGATGACCAACTACAAGATAATACATTCGTGTTGCCTTTAGCTTATGATCGTCTCCTGTGAAAACAGTAGAAAGCGACATCATCAGTCTCTGTGTCCATGTCCCGTACTCTGTTTACATCAGCAGTCTGTGTGTGCACATCCCATGGCAGTTTATTGAGTGCCTTGTAGGTGAACAAGTACATGGTCTCCCATCTAGGGATACTGCATGTATATTCATAGTCAGTACACAGCAGAACTAGGATCTGGGTATGTTGCCGTCTTGCCTCTAAATCTGCAGGTGTGCCTACAATACTATCTCCTATCATTCAACTTTGTCTAAGGATTAATTGAACCCCTCCTGAACGATGGTGGCACATTCCAAAGAAGCAGCTTTCACCAGCAGATGATGTAACTAAGTCTGTCTGGGATCTCTCCTTACACAGAAAACTAGAACAAGTTGAAGGTCTTCCACTCGTTCATAGTCTTGGAGGGCCAGGCACGGTGACACACACCTTTAATCCGTGCTCAGAATGCAGGGGTAGAGGTGGACAGACCTCTCAGAATTTAAGGACAAACAGGCTACATAGAGACTGTCTCAAAAATTATAAATAAATAAATAAATAAATAAATAAATAAATAAATAAATAAAATAAATAAATAAATAGATATATTAAAAAAAACCGAATTCTTGAGCACAGATTTAAGTTCTGGTTCTGAACATAGAAAATAATACCCACCCTGTTGGCCTTAGCTTTCTCTTCTATGATAGGAACTAAAATGGACTATTCCAGCTCTGTGATTAAAAATAATCTCCATGGTATTGTCATTAGCAGAACATGACATAAACGTATCTGTCTTACAGATAGGACAGCTAAGACCTCAGAATTCTGTTTTCTACTATATCATAGAAGCCAGGTATGGTGCACACACCTGCAATCCCAGAACTTAGGAGGAGGAGAAAGAGCAGGAGAAGGAGAAAGAGCAGGAGGAGCAGGAGGAGAGCCAGGAGTTGAAGGCCAGCTTTGTCTACAGAGCAAGTGTGAGCCCTGGACAACATGAGACCGTGTTTAAAACACCAAAAACCAAAACAAACAAACAAAATCAAAAACTTCCATGGGTCATTTGGAGGGAGGTGTGAGACTCTTCTCTCTATATTCCATTCTACATTCTCTCTCACTCCTTTGATACCTGCTCACCATCATCCATTTTTTCCGATTGCACTAACATGGGTGGGACAGCTACACTCATGTTAGCGGACAGCCACCAGCTTCCTGTCATCACTCCCCAGCTCTGAGGAGAACAAAGACAGTAATGAGATTTCTGAGTCATGCTTAGATTCCAGGCAGTATAACCGCAAAAAGTCTGGATGGCAAACTTAGAAATGTGACATCTATGTGTTCCCAGTGTTTAGTAATGGCGCTATAATCTGCATAGCTGAGCTCTCTAACTGAGCATTTTTTTATTGGGGGAGAAAGTTTATTATTTTATAATTACCCTATTTACATTTTAATGCAAGAATTAAGAAGATGCTCATCCTGATTTCCTTTAATAACATTTCTAAATCAGCCTGAGACTGAATTGGCTTCAGTCTTCAGTGTAGAAAATACGTTTATTGAAAGATCTGGAAGGCAAATTTGCACAGTAAACAGACCACACTCCACGGTTCTCCATAACCCACATAAAACATACCAGTGTAGGCCTCCTACAGTAAAGCTCAGGGCGACCTAGTTTAAGGTTTCCACAGCCCACTTTGTCCAGCTTTTATCATCTCACTAGACCTCCACTGTTGGAAAGCGAAAGGCTACAGCTTTATTTACACAACGCAGCCTTATGTAAATGAGCAAGCATTAATCACGAACATTTCCCAAGTGAACCTTTACAAATTGACACCATTATCTTTGCCAGAGGCAGGCACTGCTGTCCTGGAAGAATACACTTTCCAAAAGAGTCCTGGACCTTTGTACAAATACGTGCAGTACAGATGCCACTTCATCTTTCGTTCCTCCTCATCTTTGTCTCTTTTTTAATCCTAACCTAGGGTAAGCCAAACTTAGGTTGTCATGACCCTGTATGTTCCTTTGTTCACTGATAAATGAGTGTACTGCAACTGGAGGATGACTATAAATTGATGAGCCTGGGTAGGAATCTTTACCTATTAGCTGGAAAGTGCCATCTCCAGGGATGAAAATGAGCTAGCATACGCTAGCTCTTAAGAGTAATACCTTGAGGGAGACATTCTTTTCCCTTTTTGGCTAGGTCAGAAGTTGGGAGATCACAAATAAATTTTAATTTGCGTGTTAACTTCAGTTCATGGAGATTAGCAGTAGGAGGAGGATCAAAAATACAAATGGAGTTTCACATAACATGAGAGCAGGGCAACTGGAGATGACGTCATTGTCATCATCATCACATGACCCAGTTCACTCTGCATGGTCTTCATCTCACCCAGATCCTTGTGCTTCGCAGGGAACCAGGAAAAGGAGCACAGCGACCTAATCGAGTTTTGCAGACGCTGGTTCAGGAATCAACCCTAAAATTTTTGGAAATGGTCATCAGTGCCACAAATTATGATGCATGAGATTGTATCCCCTGATGCTAATGCCATAGGCTTTCATTACTAACATGGCACTACCTCTTCCGATTTGCAAAATCTACAGTACTGCCTTTTGCATAGCACCTTCAACATTGAATCCCACCATAGTCCACATTCTCTTCATTTTATTTACTTCATGGTGTTTGTGAGTCGGTGGATTTTCTTGACATTGTTCTGTTTGGGTTCCGGTATGGCCTTGGTTTAGCCAGTATCTCTTGATTTTAGCCCTCTGTCTTTCTTGCTATGCTTTGTGTCTTCCTGTCTGGGGATATTAAGAGGTGACCTCATACCATTTCATTGATTGACCTCAGAATATTATAGACAGACAGGAAACTAAAGGTTTGCTTCAAAGATAAAACGATAGGGAGGCCAGATATTTGTGTGAACATTTTTGAGGGTGACCTCACTCTCCTATTCTTGACTATAAACCTCTGACATTTTGAAAATGGCAGTCATTCAGAGATCAGTGGCAATTCCCAGGACCACAGTTAGCAGGTGATTGGTACTTGTATAAGTCTGGCACCCTCATTTTGTGTCTCTGTCATCTTGCTACCTTCATTTCACCCAGATTGTGCCCTACGGTCTTTCTGCCTGTTCTCTCCTCCCTGCCCAATTATAAGTCTTATTCCCGCCTCCTGATTTCTTTTGCAGCTAATAATCTCATAGTGTCAACGTTCCTGCCTTCTGTAAACAAACTTCATCCATGTAACATTTAAGAAGC
>NW_021604594.1:7058758-7111292 GCF_004785775.1 Grammomys surdaster
TTCCTGCCTTCTGTAAACAAACTTCATCCATGTAACATTTAAGAAGCCTTCCTGCTGGGTCTGCTGGAGGCACTGGCAGTCTCTGCAGCCCACCCAACAGAATCCTCCACAGTCATGAGCTTGGCCACAAAGCCATAGCTCTGGGCCCCACATAAATTTCCTTCCCACACACTGTTTGTGGGTCCTCCATCTCTTGGCCACCAGACCTGACTGTCCTTCTCCACCAGCTGTTGTTTGACACCACCAAGTCCCTACACCAGCTGCCCTTCCTAGGAAATCAAATCACCCAAGAACCTGGAACCTTGTTAGGCATAACTTTAGAAAATGCCCCTTTTAGCAAAACCAGTCCAGGCAGTTGGCATACAAGGAAGGGTTTTATGAAACTTGGGTACCATTCAGTATTGTAGGGAATTCTGCAACTTGCTCTTGATATCCTTGAGCTATCTTTTATCTCTGACATATGTCTTCCCTGTTCTTTTCCGTGTCCTCCTCCAAACCATTACCTTTCTTCTTCCTTCATGCTCCGCAGTTTTGTCTTCTCCAATGCCTTTCCATTTTCTCGCCTTCTGACACAGTGGAGTAACAAATGCTTTGCTTTCCCTATCTGCCTTCAGCATTGGTAGTGTTTTTAATTAAGTCTTTTCTTTCCTTAAGCAGATTCTTTGCTTTCAGTTTGAAAAATGTATCTTTGGATGTTTGACTGTCCCCAACATAAGGTCACTGTCACGTGAATCCATCTAGCTTCAGTACAAGCATCAAGGCTATATGTTACTGTCCCCTGCCTCGTGTATTTTCATCTAACTATTGCCAACCACCTATACACATCTACTCAGTTGCTCCTGACAGCCCTTGGCATAGACAGCTACTCCTCTATGGTTTCTTTTGTGTAATTGCATATGAATTATATAAAAGTAGGCCGTCTATACCCAGGGGACCCACAAGCATGGTTTGAGCATTCCCTCCTCCCCTACAATCTTGCACAAACACATGCTGTTCTCCTCGACTTCACTCCCTAAACAATACAGCATAAGAACTAGTGCATAGAATTTATATTTTAATTTAAATATTCTGGAGATGACTTTAAAAGAATATAGGAGGATATATTCAAATCCATGTCGTTTTACATAAGAAACTTCAGCAGTCCCAGATTTTGGCACTCAAGGAAGCTTCTGGAACCAACCCCCATGAACTCGAGGAATGGCTACACATACTTGCACAGATAAGCTCAGTCTATTACATTTTACCTATGCTAACATAGCTCCTACCGAAAGGAAAAAAAAAAGGAGAGTCAAGAAGGTTGCCCCTCCGTCACTGAAACGTCAATCTGTGGTGTGGGGTTGGACAAGGTCGGACTTCCCCTGAGTTTGAGCTTGGCAGTGGGTGATTACATAAAGACACACTGCAGGGATCGTGGTCTCACTGCTGATCCAGGAGCTGCAGTGCTTACTGTAAAATTTACATCTGCTATTAAGCAATACAGGTTATTAGAAAAATTAACATTGTAAGTTTGAAAACCCAACCAATCCCATCAAGAACAAAGGTGTCATGCCCCAAATAGAAGGGATCAATAGCATCCAATGAAAATCTAGAAAGTGAGAGCCAGCTTTTGTCAAACATTTTACATTTTTTTCCCATAAATAAGACTATTTATATTGATTCTTAGGTTTGGAGGGTAGCGAAGCAGATATGGGGTAATTAAAAGCATAAATCTCCAGGGCCTGAGAAGGTAATTCTCTGTTTCTCAGACAGAGCTGACAAAATGATGAACATTTTTTGCTTCAACATGACAGAAATATAGCGTGATTACACAGAACAGGGACACGAGGTGCTAAAAGTTTTCTTCAATAGCTGCCATTAAACAAAGCTCTTAAAAGTTCAGTCACCTTTTTGAGGTATATAGTAGCTACTCATTAAACTCTTTAGAACCTCGATTCCGTGGTAGCACAGTCTGAGATCAGTCCCTTCTATTTTAATTTTAAATCGATGTGCAGAGAGCATTAGAACTGATTTCTAAACGTACCACGCAGGGCTGGGGAGATGGCTTCCTCCTGTAAAGTGTCTACCACACAGGTGTGAGGACTGGAGTTTGATACCAGTTTGTAATCCCAGCGCCAAGGGGCCTGAGACAGGGAGATCCCTTGGAGCTCAGTGGCCAGAAGCTTAGTTCTGAGTTAGGTGATAGACCCTGGTATCAAGAAGAAGAAGAGGAGGAGGAAGAGGAAGAAGAGGAGAACAACAACAGAGGAAGATAACACATAATGACTTCTGATTTACACACAGCTGCACATATACCTGCAAATGTATGTGCATAGGAGTGACACACACGCGCACACACACACACACACACACACACACACACACACACACTAAATTTTACCACTACCAGGAGAACAGTTAATTAAAAGAACAGTTTTGGTTTTTGATTTTTTTTTTAAGTGAGTATACCAACTTTTAGAGACGAGTCAGACTCCATATTGAATTAAGGAGGAAATCAGCCACTGCCTGTGATTTAGTATTTTTCTGGCTTTTCTTTAAATGTAGAGATGCCTCTCGTGACGTGGGACTCTAGCAGTCACCTGTTTCCAGCCATATTTGGAATGGTACATTCAGCTCTATATGGCAGTGCACAGAATGTGAATGTGCACATTAGAATGAAAGGACCAACACCCACCCCTGCTCATCAAGGTCCGTTCTCAAGAGAAACCCACTGGCGCCTCTGACTCACTGTCAGCTGTGGTCTATTCCCAGTTGAGTGCTTGGCTAATCAGATAGTAATACAGCTTTAAAAAAAAACATTGGACTCGTTCCTGCTCACTTCCCAAATCCTTCAGTGAATGGCCCTTTAAATGAAAAGCGTTTTCTTGTTAATTCCTTAAAAGCTTCTCCAAGTGTGTTGTTGGTTGTTTTCCACCCAAGGGTTTCCCTGCCACCTGGGCCTCAGGGAAGACTGCTAAGATT
This sequence comes from Grammomys surdaster, assembly GCF_004785775.1. NCBI lineage: Eukaryota > Metazoa > Chordata > Mammalia > Rodentia > Muridae > Grammomys > Grammomys surdaster. Next base: position 7,061,717 of record NW_021604594.1, read on the forward strand.
TCCTGCAGCTCACTTCTTCCCTGGATATACATTTCTTCAGTTAAGACTGATTCCAGAATCGTTAACAATAAGAAAAGGTCTCACGTGATTTCTGTGGCTTGGGATTTCAGCTACACATTCATTCAATATGTAATTAAGGACAAATAGAAATTCTAAGCTGAGCACCCATAGGCTCGATGTGATTAGCAGCTGGTCTCACGTAGATATCTGGGCTTTACTTTAGGAAGCATTTGGTTTCCTGTAGCTCCTCTCTGCGATGCTTTCTTTATTAGGTGGTTGGCTAGACTCCTAACCATCTTCCCAACAAGAAATGGAAAGTATTATTTATGTATGGCCCAAACAGAAGAAAAATATGGTTGGAAGTTTGTATGCTCCACTGCTGGAGTAAGAGGGGTGACTAAAAACAGCTTGGAACATTCTACAAGAAAGAAGGCCTTTCAGCTAATTTCGCCTCTCAGGCAGCTCCTTAAATAACATGGGAGCATTTTGTACTGCAGACCCAAGGACTTGGAATCTGTGGCCAGGCAAGGCTGTGGGTACCATCCAGGGTATGCATTGAGAAGAGTTGGAAGGAGACGGCAGAGAAGGGATTATTGCTTCAGCCATTTTCTAAAATATCAAGACTCTGCTGGCAAAATCGAGTGAACAGTGGGACTGAGCGGGGCTCTTCAAGGACAGAAAAGCAGCTTTAAAAAAAACCATCAAGACAGTCCCTGCCTCAGACGGAAGGCCTGAGCAGTTTCCTCCAAGACTTAGTTATCTACCTGGGGAAAGAAAAAGACAGGAATTTTAAGGCTGCCCAACTGTACTGTGGTGCTAACTGCAGCGTAATTCTGGAAAGAATAGAACCCGTGGCTAGAACAGCCTCCAGTGGGACACTGTTTGATGGGTCCCACCTCCCTGTCTGGTGCTACACTGACACACTCCACACACGTCATCTCTGTAATTGCACACAGGTGCACAGAGCAAAGCCTTGAGAGATGGTCTGGATGTGAAGAAAACAAACGGAAGAACTACATAATTCTATAGCTAAGGCAGACAGGGCACAGCCAAGCATGGTGACAGTGGCTAATGCCTTTAGTTCTAGCACTTGGGAAATAGAAGTAGCTGGATCTCTGTGATTTTGAGGCTAGCCTGGACTGTGTATGGAGTATCAGGCTAGCCAGAGTATTTAGTGAGACCCTGTTTCTTAAAACAAAACAACAAAAAACAAATATGGCTTATTACATACGTAGTTCTCATGGCCCTTGGATAGGCAACAGGGAATTCATGGCCTCCCCAAATTATGCAGAATCTTTTGTATTTTCATATCTGAAACCACAAGACAAGTGACTAATCTTTCTCCTCAGGGGGCATATTCCACATCTTTTACCAACATGTTCCCATGTTGTAGATCATAATCAATTTTAGGGACTAGTATTTCATCTTAGCTAAACTTTTCTCCTCTTCACTCCCTCCTTCTTTCCCTCTCTCCTTCCCTTCCTTCCTTTCTTTCATTCTTTCTCTTTCTCTTTTCAGTGGCAGTAGTGGTGATTTGGATTGAACCCAGAATCTCATAGTAGGCAAGTCCAACTGAGATAAATCACCAGTCAGTGCTCATGTAAATCCAAAAGCAAGAGAACAAAACCCCTCTACCCCACCCGTACCCCTGTTCCCTCTCCTTCTCCCTCTCCCTCTCCCTCTCCCTCTCCCTCTCTCTCTCCCTCTCCTTCCCTCTCCTCCCCTCTCTCTGTCTCTCATCTGTGTTCTAGGATACATGGAGAGTATATGCTGTGTTCACTGCTCAGACACCTGGTCAGACAGGGACTCAGGACATGCCACACCATCAATCGCTAGCCCTGAGTTTTGAGACTGGTACAGAGCTCACGGTTTTGAATTTTCCATCTGATTAGAAAGTGTGTGTTCACAGCACTAACAACGGTGACACAAGATGACAAGGAAGCAAGATGAGACTTGGAGGGAGAATGGTTTGTCCTGGAGTGAAGAGGGGTTGGGTGAGAGTCGGAAATGACTAGAATCCACTCTATACAAACATGAGATCCCGGGTGGGTGGGGGATGGGGTAAGGGGATAACATATGAAATGTAAATAAAATATCCAATAAAAAAAATAAATTAAAAAAAAAAAAACATGAGACCACACATGATCACCCTTCCCATGTCAAGAAAAAGTGAAAGAGGGATGGTGACAGGAATGCTGGAAAGCAGCTGCCCACACAGCTGCCATGTTCACTAACATGCGGTTTTAACTCAGTACATGGATTTTCATCTCTGTGACCTTACCATCAGTATTACAGATCAGAAATGTAAAAGGGGGTGTGGTTTAGCCACAAAAAAATAATAATTCTATTACACTATTCATGAGATGCCCGATGACCATTACAGATGGTTTGTAGTGTTGCCAGTCTTCTGTGGGACATAGATATTTTAAAAAGGAAAAAAGAAAGCAGTGGACCTCATGTGTAACACTTTTTCTTGCAAATGTAATAAAAAAAAATTTTATTTTAAAAAAGACAGTAAAAAGTGAGGGAAAAGCAAATGACTTGTACCTTTTAATCACATTGACACATTCTGGAAAAAGAAGAAAAAAACCCTTCAAACAGAAATTTCAAATAGACACATAAAATTTAAAAAGTTAAAATGCTTCAAAATGTCCTTTTTGGCCTTTTAAAAATCTCGGTGGTATTGTGTGTCCATGTCAGATCGACAGATGCAGTGTCACAATATAAGTGGCAAAGGTTTGCAGATCTGAGCCCATCTGAAAAGGCTTTGGGTCATCTCTCCCCGTCAGGAATGGTTACATGGAGCGAAGCCAGTGTGAACTGGGCATTCCACTGAGAATGATAAGTTCTCTGAATTAACTCAATATAATTAATTAAAACATAAGTAACAAAACAAGCTCATTTTACACACACACACACACATACACACTTAAAACTTATGGGTATAGAGCCCAGTAGTAGAACACCTGCCTAACGTGTGGCAGACCATGTGTTCTAGCTCAGTGCTGGAGGAGAGGACATTACACATAAGAGCAACCATGGCACTTACTTAGAACTTAGACTAACAACAAAAGAACGTTGCCAAGGAAGACTATTTTAGTTCTGTAATTTACAGTTGCCACCATGGGGGGCCAGAGAGGTGGCTCAGCAGTTATGAACACATGTGCCCTTTCAGAAGAATATCTTTGGCTTTCAGCACCCATGTGATAGCTTACAACCATGCATAACTCCAGTTCTAAAGGCCCTAGTGCCCTCTACTGACCTTCCAAGGCATCAGTCACATACATGGTACACGTACACACTCAGGCAGAACATTCATACACATAAAATAGGGTAAGTTTACCTAAAAACCGTATCACCAGCATCTAGTGAAAATGCAAAACAGACTGGTTTTAGCCAGTTTTCTTGTTTAAATCATCTACAGATCATCCAACCCCTTTCCCTCTGAGGGCCACTTAGGGCCCTGCCTTCAGTCTGCCCCTGAAGACTGGTGTTCATTCCATAGGAATGAACTCTGATTCTGCTTACACCTGTGTTTGTTTAGAGAGAGATGCAGAACATTGACTTGGGATCACAGACTTCCGGTTCATCTTTGACCCACCTATTAAATGCTCCCAGAAAGCCTGCTAACTTATACCATTGGCCGAGCTCGAGATGACCATCAGGTTTTACTCTGGACAGAGCTATCATTCTATCTATCTCTCTATCTCTCTATCTATCTCTCTATCTCTCTGTCTGTCTGTCTGTCTGTCTGTCTGTCTGTCTTATGAGGGAAGCTTACAGAATCCTTCTGTGTGGTGATTTGGGATTCGATGTCATAGCCGTTTAGTAATAGCAATTTCTGTCATCTTTTTCTGGTGCCATTTGGAAGGAATAGAAAAGACTAGATTCTAAAGGAGCCGTTCATAATTTGTTAGGGTTTTGTAACTGAAATGGCTTAAGCCAACAAAATGCCCCACACATATTTTTAAACTAAAAATACCAACATTTTGTGTTCCGTCTATACATTTGCACAGATGGTCAGAGAACAGTGCATTCATTAATTTCTGTAAGTGACAAGGAAATGATAGATCTCCACATTTATAAAGTGCCACAACAGGATTACTGAATTTACAGGTATAAAATTGAAAAGATAGAAAATTCTAAAATGTGAAGATCTGACATTCCTTTCCAGCTAGCTTGCTGGAGATTTACAGACTGAAGAATTTTCATTTACATGCATATTCATTTTTATAAATGTGATAAATTCTTATTATTCTGGATTATATTAACTGGGGATCTCTGGTAATTCAGGTGTGTAATGTGTGAGCTGCATTTTTGTTTGTTTCAAGTTCTTACTTCAGAGATAATACACCTGAGTCTTGCAAAGGGGAATCGAAGCCTAAAAACTGGAAACCAGCAGAGAAGGCTTCTTAAGCCCACATATTTCCTTACATGCACTGAAATGTAAGCAGTGGTACCATGTCAGTGTCCATCACTTGATTTAACAAACTGCTTCATCTTTGGCAGCTAACAGCCTTAAAAATAAAACTTTTTTTCCTTCCTTCCTTCCTTCCTTCCTTCCTTCCTTCCTTCCTGTCTTTTCTCCTCTCTTTCTCTCTTTCTTTCTTTCTTTCTTTCTTTCTTTCTTTCTTTCTCTCTCTCTTTCTTTCTTCCTTTCTTCCTTTCTTTCTTTCTCCAGCTAACACCATCTCTAAAAATGTTCTGGTTTTTGGACCTTTATGTAGTCACTACTGAGAACTTCCCTAGCCCATAGCCATGAAGTAATAGCTTACGCCATTCTCGCTTTTTACAGAAAACTGGTAATTTTGCTACTTACTTAACATTTTGCTTAAACAAGATAATGTCACCTAACATCCTCAAATGTCAGGGTCCTGCTGGTGCCAGTCTTTACTCCAGCTCCTGCCTCTGGCCCTGGTTGCTTCCATCCTACAACCATAGTAACTTTGACTACCCTAAGTAGGACACGCCCACCTTCCCACCCCTCCCACTCTGGCTCTAGTTCCTATTCGTGTTTCAGGTCTTTAAATGTTTCTTGCTCACAGTAGTTTTTCCAAGATTTGGTTGACTAATTTTAGCCCCACTTCATTGGCTATATTAAATGTATCTTGATTAAAAAATATATATTTATTTATAGAACTATGGTTTACACACACACACACACTATGATGATGGTGATGGTGATGGTGATGGTGATGGTGATGGTGATGGTGATGATGGCAGGAGAGACTGCATCCCTTCTGCCATCTCTGGTACCTAGCTCAGTGTGTGGGAATGATTCTAAAGGGATTATAGGAGAGTTACTAAATCCATGCTCTATGGTAAAAACTGACCCTAACTTGACCTTAAAGGCTACCTCCCAAAGCCTGCTTTTACTCCAGACCACCCTTAGGCGTCATAGCAAATGGTGAGGGTGTATCTGGTTTTGAATCCACCCCTGTAAAGGCTATTTTGATCTAGGCTCAGGGCTTCCTTCATTGATCTGCATTATGCTGATTAAAAGCCCTTTCTTTTAATCTTTCATTCAAATCTAAAATCTTCTGTAGAAATTTGGACCTGTTCTTCTTCTCAGCCTTATGCTCCCAGAAATAAGACTCAGATTTAAAATACATTTACAGATTCTTTGGCCATATAGCTAGGCTCTTCTCTGACTAGATCATAACCCATTTACTCTACTGTACATTTTGCCACATGGCTAGTTACCTGTGCTCAGGTACCATGAGTCTTTCTCCTCACATCTTCCCAAGTGAGTCTCCTGCTTGGCTCTATCCCAGAATTCTTTCTCCTCCTGGATGTCCCACCTCCTGTTTTCTGCCTAAGCGATAGTGCATCAGATCTATTATTGACAGGTGCCATATCCATACAGACATAAGTTGTTCTCTCCAGTCTTCCACTTCTGACATTGTGATTGAGCAACAGTAACTTTCCGAGTTCTCTGTAGGCTCTCACCCGTCTTATTTCGTGTGGCTTTATAAAGTGAAAATCGGCTTTGCACAGAAAGCGCTTAGCCCTGTGCCTGGCACAGGACAAACAACAGCAGCAGCAGCAGCTGTGTGTCTATATTTTTATTTTTGAACTCAGGGAAATGTGTCATAGCCTTTATGTTTGAAGCTTTTCTAGATACTGTGTTTCCGCTCTGGCAATGTGTTCTTCAACTCTTCAGAGCGATGGGGGCAAGGTGCTCCGATTTCTCTTAGGCAGCTATCAGTCCTTTATTTACACAAACAGGGCTACCGCTCAGCTTTTGGTACAACGTTGCCAGCTTCCAGAACAAAACGACCTCAGAATCTACTATTTCCCAGTTATTTAATAAAACTGATTTGAAATTGCAGGAAAGTGCTTTAGCACTTACGCTGCTGCTACACTTCATAGAGACTGTGGTTCTTCCTAGAAACTTAGAGTTCTAAATTGTTTTCTCTTGGACCTCCTCACTGCATCTTGTTTTGACTTTTTCTCTCCTCTGTCCTGCTTTCCCGGTGACCCTCCTGTCCTGACTGATGAGCTGCCTCCTGAACGTTTCACGTCACCGTCTTCTCAAGAATCTTTCCTCAGATAGATTTTCTCCCCCACTGTACATAACTGTTTTCTTGAGATTTCTTTTCTCAAATAGATTTCCTCCCCGCTGCACTTAATTCTTCGGGAACCTCGTCTGTCTCTAAAGGGTCATCCGTCATCTTGTCACCTGGCTCCCAAACAATGCCTATGGTCCAGCTGCCTCCCTCAACTAGCAATGGTTGAATCTCCCCAGTGTGTATCCTGTGAGCAGCATAGACACATGCCCAAAGAAAATCCTCATTTCCTCCTGAAAGATTTCCCTCTCCGCCATGACTACATTTTTTTGTTATTTGTTTTTGCCACACTCTCTGCCATTTGGCTATGACCAGTTTAAACTCTAGTTTTCCGTCCTCCGTCTTTACTTGAGTTCTATTTGGAAGTAATGACGATTATATACTCATTCACTCACCCATTCATGTAGCAAGTATATATCAGATGCCTACTGGGTTTTAAGTAATGTGTTAGGTGCAAGATATAAAATGAAGAACAAATAAATATCTAAGTGTGAGACATAATGGAGGGGTGTGGTCTGGTAGAAGACAGAATTAATCAAATGGTCATCTGAATTCATAAATTCAAAACAGGGAGACCTTTCAGAAACCACCATACAGACTCAGAAGGGGAGTTGCACTGATGTTTGTGGCTGTACTTTGGAAGAATCCACACTATGCGACCTAGTGAAGAATCGTAGGAGGCTTCTTCAGGAAGAGAGTCTAGCCAGGTTCTGAGAGAAGAACGGGAATTAACTAAGACAAGACACAAGGGGCTAGCTCGCTTCTAGGCTCGGGAAAAGAAGACTTCCTGTGCTTTCCTTGGGCTGCAGCCATACTTACTGGGCTGCAGCCACACTCTGTTTCTTCCTCAGAGAGCAATAGAGAGGAGACAGACAAAAGCCAGAAGTAGGGAGGGAGAAGGAAATACTGCTACAGGGAGCTGAGGAAAGTCTTTGTGTGGTCACCAAGGAGGCTTTTAAAAGATCTTTTAAGATGACAGCAGATTTCATCAGGATGGTTGTACCAGAGAACAAGAATCAGCCCAACTGGAGAAGTACTGGGGTGAACTCCACAGGCTCTGCAGTTCACAGAATGTGGTTGTTGAGTGTGATAAGAAAGTGCCCCTGGTCCTTTCAACAGATGCAGAGAGATGCCGTTGACAGTAGAGGGAGGGGACCAGATAGTTCAGAGGAAGAGAGCAACGCCTTTTACAGTGACTTTAGTTTTGAGTTCTTGTTTAAGCTGCTTCGATGTTCAGAGTGGACATCCAGAACCTGGTTTGGTGTGGTGTAATGTGGGTGGGGTTGGACAGAGAGCAGGTTGGAAAGTTTGGGGTAAAACCTCAGAAAGGGCTAAGAATACGCAGTGTTTGATGACTGAGCAGAGAAGGATAGACCACCAAGAGCTCCCTCTGATACCTCGCTCGCTCAGTCCATTCCAGTCTCTGGGCAGGTTCCCTTGGTACCTAACATGGCATGTCATGCGTGCTACTGTAGTGTGCTGCCCTTTAGAACTTGTAGCTGAGTCAAAGCTGCAGATATTTCCGTTCCTATTTTACCTTAGGTAGATGGAGCTCTCAGGTGTAGTGAAGGCTGCAAATAGTAAACCAGGATGACAACTTCAGGTCTAACCTGCTGTTGTAATGTACAGAACAATTAGCAGGGCAAGGTACTGTTGCATTATCTCCCCTTAGTTACATTTGCATATTATGAGAGTTTATGAGATATGCTTTTCATACCTACCTATCTTATTTCATTTGAAAATACTGCTGACTTACAACATGATGTCAGGGCTTAGGCCTTAATCTGCCACTTTGACATATGAATGTTTCAGTAACTGTGAAACAGATTCTCAACTGATGAATGAGAGATAACTAGTATATCACCATATGAAATACTGGTACAGCCACGGTTCAGCCCGTTCCCTGAGCGCGGCCCTCTTCAGAGTTGCTCTGCTACTATAGCCAACACTAAGCTATGATTCATGGAACGTACATAAGCAGACACAATGCAAGTTCTCATTTTAGACTTAATTGGCATCATTTACGTAAATGTCTTTACAATGGAAATAGAAATGAGTGCAATGTTTCCTTGGACTAGTTCACCATGAATGTGTGAGAGTCTGAGCACCTAGTCTAAGAGACAGTTCAGAAGGTTTGAATTAGTTAGGTGAATGGTCACAGCAATGCCCACTGAGAGCACATGGTCCTTCCTTGTAAATACACCAGCCGAGCCAGTGAAACCGGAGTCACAGCAGAGTCAGAGATGTACTTCTATCTCCCACACCTTCTAGGTTTATATAAAATATGAAATTAATTCAAAGAAAGTGGATCCACTTTTAAATACTGTGGAAAAATCCCAAAATAAATAATTTAAAGATATTAAGTAAAAATTGACAGATCCTTAATATTAACATAAATTAAATAAATTTTTAAATTAAAATTAAAATAATATTAAAATAAAATATGTGTGATTATAAAACATTCTAAGGCGTTTAATTACTATATGTAATAATTTTAAAGAAAATTAAGTATGCTTTTTTATCACTTTATATTTTAGTCATGTCAGTGTACGAAGCACTTGCCTTTCTGTGCTGGGTATAGTCATTTAGAGTGTATAGCTTATTAAGTGTATTCTCTGGGGAGTTAATCAGCCATTTCCCTTTGATTTGAGCGTGGTAGAGTACACTTTGCCAGGGTTTATTGCTTCATCTTCCTCCAGTTAAACTGTCGGACACTTATTAGGAATTCACTTATGCACGAGGTGTTCACTTATATGCTTACTGTGTTCAGGTGCAGATCCCAACACAGAAGACAGCATAAGCATCCCTCAGATATTCAAGACTGCAGTGCAAAATGCAGAGTTAAACACTCTTGGGGGTTTTTTGCTTTTTTTTTTTTAAAGAATAAGCATCTCAGATACTTGAAAATCCCTAAGCACATTGTAATGACATTTATCAGAGCCGTGATGCTAAAGACTTGTACTGAAGAATTCACATAAGTGTCCTACCATCTGATTTGTAAAAAAAAAACTTTCTTCAAAATGCAAGCTCTATGATTTTCATTGTTTACAAACAGAATTAAGACAGGAATCATCTGGGTTGAACTTTACCTTAGCAGAAACTTAATTTTTGTTAATTAATTTGTTAAACTTAATTGTTGTTTTTAATGGACATAAGTTTAATTTTGACCAAATTTGAAATGAAATTGTAGAGCTAAGCAGGAGAGAAAAAAATTGACCAAAGAAAAGGACTTGTAGTCAGATCTCAGTTAATATGGGCACTCCCAAATTACTGTGTCTCTTACCCTGGCCTTATCAACCCTAAGTTAGTAATGTGGTGTGCAGTTGGATCCCTAAGGGAAGAAGCTAAGATTATTGAGAATCACCTAAAAGTAATAATCCATCTTCAGACGACTAAAGTGAAGTCTGAAACAGAGGGAAATGACTGAGTTTGTTCACTTGAAGCTGTGAGAAACCACTCTGCTTGTTCTTTAAGGGACACAATCCTGTCTCTTCACCGCATCTCAGCTGCAGTGCCCTTCTCTAGGTCACCTATAGGCCAACAGTGTGCTTATGTGCAGCTTCTTATGCCAAGCAGAAACATAGGCATCCAGGCTCACAGATGACTAATAGGATATATTTGAAAAATTAGTTTGAACTGCACTAAAGATCTTAGTGGGGCTTTTTTTTTGTTTTTGTTTTTTGTTTTTTAAGAAATGGATTAATTTGCCTCCACTGAAATGTATAAAGTGAAGCGATGTCTGTATAAAGCGAAGCGATGTCTGTATAAAGCTGGGATATCAAACAGTAGCACTCTGAAGCAGCTGTGACCCAAGAATTCTACTCTGTCTCTAATATTTGATGGAATTTAAATTGGGCCCAAAGAGAATTAACAGTCTAGAGTGCACATCATGTTTCTCCTAGAGAGCCACTGCTTTTCCCTTTAGTGATACAGAAAGCTTTGGAGTTCACAGGGTGTTTTCTACACTATACAGACAATGTGTGTAGAATGCCTTATGCAGGTTGCTGGTCTGCTACATGTGGCCTGGAGGATAGCATCCATGATGAACTGTGTGTCCGTGGCGCCCCCTAGAGTTACACAATATCAAGGCACTAGCTGGACCATAGAAACCACAACTGTTTCACTGGTTAGATCTTAGAAATTAGCAAAAACACTGAGTCTCTTTAAGCAAAAAGACTCATACTGGTTATAATTTTGTCTGAACTTTTTTGTTTTCAACAGATTCTTATAAGTAAGGACTAGGTGAGGATGACTGCCAACGCCAGTTGTACACCATTATTGATATTGCGGACCATAAAATGGCCAGTTATCAGAAGAAAGGTTCACTAGCCATCTTTGGATTGAGTAAGCCTTTCTCTTGGGTACATCTCCCATCTCTCATAATGTGGCTGTATCTCTGGAAGTATCAAATCTTATCAGTTCAAACAGGTTTTTACTAGTAAAAAAAGAGTTTTGTGGGAAAAACCTGTGGTAAGGCGGAGAGATTCGAGAAATTATTCAGCTTCTACTCAGTAAATTTTAATCTGTCTCTTAACATGTTCATAGATTTCAAAGTGTCATGATTTTATCTCAGATAATTATCATAGTGCCTTGGCTATGATACAAGATTATAGTTTAGCACACAGAATAGGCTCTGTAATGTGAAAGCCACATCTAATGTCATAGTCACTTTCTATTCAAAATGCTTACTAATTGGGCATTTGACATGCAATTGAAAAGCCCCATAATGGCTTCCGTTTGACAAGGGACATAATTTTGAAGGTAACAGTTCAGCAGCATTTCTGTATTGTCTTCCCTGTGTCAGTGTGTTCTGGAGAAGCTAAAAGCATATATGCCAGGGAACACTGTAGTTCAAAGGATGTGTTGTCCAACACACGCTGTTCCTTTTACCCCAGAGTGTCTCCCAGTGTGCACCGCCACCTCAGAGTCTGCCCCAGAAACAAGGCCCCACTTATGTTCCCTCTTCTGAGGAGTTTCCACGGTCCTCTACAATCTGGAGATTTTTTTCTGTTCACTGACTCCTTTAGTTCTCGGTTGCTCCATCCTTGATATTCTTCACCCTATCGCTTTGGGTCATCGTTCTCCTTGAACTTTGAATTGTGCTTTGCATTTCCTTTCTTCTACCAACTGATCTTCAGTGTGTGGCTGAGTGAAAGGGAGTCATCTTTATTTTTAAAAATATCACACTTTCCAACACATGGCATGAGTCAAATTGTATTTAGAACACTCAAGTTTACTTGTCTGTTTATTATGGTCTATTTGGCATATGTTTTACTTAGTATTTTAATATTTAGATTTTTATTTAGAATATGTTGTTGTTACTTTTTTAAATTAACTGACCACTGTCTATAGCCATATCACCATGTACAGAGGCCATCTTGTCTAATGTTAACTAACTGCTGCTGCTTCCCTCATAACATTGCTGACCACATTAACGCCTAAGGTAGCAGAGAAAGAGATGCCATGATCTATTTTCTTTAATCAAGGAAATAGTTTTACTCATTTCTTTAAACACAAAAAGATCAGTTTTGTAAGTAGAGGATTGGGCACTTGCCTAGCACTCTGTTGAGTCTGCCTTTCCATATACACTGAACACAATTTTACATCATGACTGGAGATTGCAGATCTTCCTCTCTGAGGCAGAATTAGAACTCAGGAGACACCAGAGGTGAGCACACAATAGATTGTAAAATGTCCCACTGGGAATACTTCATTACATTTTTAGTTTTAAGTCAAAACCTTGTCTAATTCATTATCTTTTTTACTTGGGCCAGTGAGGTTCTGAGAAATGTTGAGGATTTGGGAAATCAAAGGGACTTGGCACCAAAGGGAATTAATGAGAAAAAAATGTATCCCTGTATGTCGTTCCCTGTGAAAGCTACTTTGCCAGTTGGATAATGGGAGTTCTGGGAACTATAGAAGTGTCCCTAAAATATGAGGCTAGAGTCCCACCAGTTCCTAGGTGGAGGTCAGAGTGGGCATTCCAGTAACCCTTCCTGTTTCTGCCAGTTCTGCATAGGGACTTTCTTCTTTCTTCTCCTTTTTGACTGCTCCGGCTCAAACCCTGGGCCCTGTGCAACAAGGCATGTGCCTTACTGCTAAGCCACATCCCCAAGCATTGGTCAGTGCCAGGAGGATTACAGTATCTCTCTTGAAGCCATTTGCAGTAGACAGCCATTTCCTGCTGCTCAGTCACTGGGCTTGAAGGAAAATCAGCCTGGCCAAGTAAGTCCATTGTTGACAGAGTTTGGTTGTGGCTGTCGCCTGGTACCATGAATTTTCTGGCTCTTGTTCTTGCCTCTTTCGCTCCTCAATTAAGGTGCTTCCTTGCTAATGAAGTGGGGTCAATGCTGTTGCTATTTAACAGCATCTCACTTTCACTTGAAGATTTGCCCAGGAAGGAGAAGCTGTTGACACTGCATCAGATAAAGCACTGAAGATAGCAAAGTGCCACTCACCAAGAACATCATGGGAAAGTAGAGGTGTGCCAAGTTAAGAGGGAGGGCTGCCTACCGCTCTCTCTGCTCCACAATGGGCTACGTCACTTACCCCAAATGCCAGTCCAAAGGAGCCAAGGCTCCTCACTGTCTGCTTCTATACACCCCAAACTCAGAGGGAAAATGGGTCACCCTTTCTATCTTGACATGCAGTAAGGTATCACTTAGCTGGATCTTTATCTGGAGGGCTAACTGATGCTGTTAACTTTCTGCCCTGATGCCAGGAAATAGTAATGAGGAAATCACTCTGTTCATCTTGTACTTGAAAGTTATATTTAGAGAATCCTGTTCTTGAGCCAGAGGGCACTAAATAACCCTTAACTACTCAGTGCACTTGAATAGAGGAGGCCTTGAAAAGTGTCCTTGGAACTTTGCATGGTGCCATGTGCCTGTAATCCTAGCACTTGGAGTAGAGGCAGAAAGGTCAGGAGTTCAAGGCCAGCCTCTGCTGCATAGTGAGTTAAAGACTAACCTTAACTACATGAGCCTCTCTTACAATTAAAAAAAAAAAATGTTGGGGGTATCCTAGTACCTTCTAGATGTATATAACTAAAAAGTGAAATTTTGGGGATTTCTTAGCTATTCATTAAAAGGATTGGACCTAATGTCCAAAATTATGTAGCTATTTCCTATTTGTAGAAATTTCAGTGGCATTAAGGTCTAATCCCTTCCTGTGCTATTTAAAGTAGTGTGGTGCCTTTGTAGCTTTCCAGTTCTAACAATTACAATGTAAACTTAGGGCAGAAATATGAGTATATGTGTGGGTATATAATTAAGTAGAGATATGCATCTAAGCTAATAAATAGCTACTAAATGCCTTCCTATATGCCTTATTTGACTGTTGATGAGTTCTCCACCTTTAGAATATGTAGTTTCCTATTTGCAAGACACTAGCTGGCAGTGCCTCCTATCACTGCATACCATGAGGATCAAGTGAGTTAGTTCATGCTAGCCTGGAACAGTGCTCAGGAACATCAGTCATCACTGTTAATTCCACTATCCATCTTTAAATCTGCATTTAATTTTTCTAGTTTATTATTATTGTTCTAGTATGATTTCCATTGCTGTGATAAAGTCTGTAACCAAGAGCAACTTAGAGGAAGAAAGGGCTTATTTCAGATTACATTTTCAGATCATAATATAAGATTAGGAAAGTTGGAGCAGAGACTAGAGAAGAAACCAATAAGAAACTCTGCTTGCTGCTTTACTCCCTACCTTCTCTTCTATTCAGATTATCTTTCTTATACAGCCTAGGACTCCTGCCTAGGGTGGTTCTGCCCACAGTGCACTGGGCCTGCTAAATCAATTATCAATAAAGAAAATGCTCCATAGATATGTCTACAGGCCCATCTGATCAAGGCAATCCCCCAGCTGAGACTCCCTCAGAAGATAAGTGTGAGCTTCGACAAGTTAGCAGCTTGAAGATGACTAGAAATACACAACTACACTTGATGTCACCTTCCCTGGCTAATGAATGAAGGCCTCGTAATGCTTTTCCTTTTAACTTGGGTTTTCCTTTAACTTTGACAAAGAATATCTGAAGTCCGTTAGCATCCTAAGTAAGAGCAATGGTAAGTCAATGAAGAGCTAAGATGATAGTTTCAAGAAAGACACAGAGGAAGATAGAACAACACTCAACACAGACCCTGTGTGGCAAAGGCTGCACACAAGGGAAGACACTAATGTACTGTTAGCTGTAATGTAAAGTAAACCAATCCCCAGATTACAGTTGTATCAAGGCAGTGCATGTTTTGACATCCGTCTCCTAGTCACATGAAGAAACAACTAAGTCAGAGAGCTCTGAAAGCACTGAGCGCCCACTTCAACAGAAGTACAAATGCACCGTGGGAACGCAAATGTACAGGTAGGGCATTTGGCTCATTGCATCTTCTCCTCACAGTCAGACTGCTATAGTTCAGCAAGAACACCTACCTTCATCTCATCACTTATGCATTCAGCAAAACTAGGCCTTTCTCTCATGGTGGTTCACAGTGATGGGCACTGAAGTGATGTTCATTGTCACCAGTTCCGTGGAAACGAGTGAGTTGAATTGCTGAAGATTGTGAAGTTATGTGTGCTCTGAGCTAGAATAAAAGAAGTTGGGAAGTCAGGAAAACATTCCAACACAAATACACACACACACATACACACACACCACATACACATCCCTCACACACATATACACACATACATATCCTCCCAACACACACACATACCAAACATACACACTACACACACACCACAGCCTGAGATGGCTTAAGCAAACGTGGTATTTTGGAAGAACACTCTATATTGAGTGATGACCAGTAAACTGATGAGATCCACTTAAGCAAAGGACTGCAGGACTGATAATGACTAATATTCCCAGGAACTTGAGCTACTCTCTAATATGAATATTTTTGTGATATTCCTCACTCATGATTTTATTCTGAATTATCTCATATTGCCGATGCTTCCTTGTTCGTTGTCCTTTTCTCTTACACAGTCAATAAATAAATAAACAGCTGAGGTAGAAATTCCCCCCACTTGAAACCTATAGCATCATGCAGTTGCTGGACAATTTCGTTCCTATGGTAAGCTGCTCCCACACTTGGCTCCCGTTGGTTTCCCATTGTAGATAGTCTATCAAGTGGTCTGTGTAACCCCCTCTCCAGCCATACTTATGCCTCTGCCATTCCAGCACTAATGCTTTTCCTAGGCCAAATTCTCCCACCCAAAGCACACTTCCCTTTACCAATTCATGTGTAACTCCTCCTTCAGATCTTCAACCAAAGGCTGCCAACTTTAGGATATTTCCTCAAGATGACTCGGGTCCCTTTTGCTTTTGCTTGGCTTGCAGCATAACATGCTTCACTCCATCTGCCCATTTCCTCATGAGTGGCTCTGCATCACACCTTACCTCATGGACCTATGAAGCTTCACTAACCGTGACTATCTTTAGACACACTCAGATTCAAATGGAAACTGATATAAGAAAAATAATTAGGTTAAAAACCCTCTAATAAAACTTCATCTTGTTTGCATAAAATTTCCCACGTGTGTCACCTTAAAACTAAAGCAGTGTACCCACTATGTCTTGTTTTGGTTTTGCTACATGCATGATTTTATTTTTCAGTCTGTTCAGAGTAAAATTCAAATGAATTTGCACAGTTATTTTTCTCTACATGTATGGTTAATCACGATGTCAAAAAGATCTTGTTTGGATGGAAGGTAACTTCCCAAATGTCAGTAAATTAACTAAATGTCTTCTAGGTTTATTGTAATTCGGTGTTGTCTCTTGTCTCATTTTCTACTTCCTTTGATCTGGTATCGAAGTCACAATGCTACACACCCTTTATGTATGAGAACGGAATGCTAACTGCTTTGATGTGAGACCCACATCTGAGATCAAGGACTGTCCTTACCTCCCTTGTGGCATGAGCTATAATTGGAACTGGGATCATCCAAGGTGGCATACTAAGTGCATGTAGATGTCTCCAAAATGTAGTGCCATCTGCATTCAACAGCATCTATCGACATGACATGTTGCTTTGTCACCCTAGTTGATCTCAGAGACCACAGGGGACTAGGTGCAGAGCAGACAGGCTTTATCTAATGAGCAGTGGTGATTGTGGAAGTCCATGTCTACAAGGGTGAATAGAACACCCAGCACAGATGCTGCCAGCCAGATGGTGAGAAAGCAGTCTTCCCTGGCATGAGCCAAGGTGAGAGGGCATCGCTGATGGTCTCACCTCCCTCCTGCTTTTGTCCTGATCCTGTGGTCCACTCATGTGACTTCTAGGTTTTCAACGACACGGTTCTTCCATTATCTAGCAAGGTTTGATATGTTGAAACCTCGTAGATAAATGCTGGGGATGTAGCCAAGCACTGACCTGTGATGTCTGTGGTGCCTATGACTGATTGTATTTTTTCCTGCATGCTCATCCATCCTGGTGTTTGTAAGTAGCAAAACAATGAGCCTGATTTGTTCTCCTTTGTAGAGCCAGGCCGAGGCCCACTACAAAGGAAGTAAACATGCCAAGAAGGTCAAAGCTCTAGAGGCAACGAAAAATAAACCCAAAATGGTTCCTTCCAAGGACAGCGCAAAGGCTAATCCCAGCTGCTCCGTCAGGCCAGGCACAGGCGACAGCTCTGACAAATCAGGTCAATGGCACTTTTTGTTCTTTGGCATTGTTGTGTCCTTTCCCCCCCCACCCCAACCCTGTTTCCCTCCTCCTTGGATGTTGCATGTTAATCTCCATGATTTATTTTTGTAATATGATATGTTTCCCTCACAGGAAGCAATATGTGTTAGCAGAGAATGTAAACATTTGATATGTTGCCATTCCATGTTGTACAATATATATATATTTATATTTAAATATGTGTGTATATAAGTATATATGTATAAAAATCAGCAAAGACTGTTGGTTACATGTTCAGGCAAGGATCAAGTAATGGATATAAAACAATGGTATTCTTTTCTATTGCTTTTATGTCTGGTTTGTGTTATACAGGTTTTTAAGATAAGAGATTCTTATACTTGTTAATAATATATTTTTCATATCTTCTAATCTCAGTGAAGAGTCAGGGGTGATGTTTTCTGAGAGAATGACATCCATGGGTATGAAACTGTGCTTAGAAGTAACAGGTTCTGACCTTCTAGCTCCTTCACAAAGCTCTTCTCTGAATTACAAATAAACCCAAATAATTTAAAGGAATTATTTACAAAGTCATGAACTGCCTAACAGAAAGCCTTAATATAAAATTACAAATGTGCTGTTGATGGAAGAGCCTCATAAGGAAATTCTTTAATACAGAACCTGTAATTTCTGAGTGAGTTCCTTCACTGGGAAACAAAATTCTCTGTCTCTTTCAGTGTGGATACTGTGAAATTGGATGTTGATAGGCTCCCTTCTCACAGCTGCCCTTGGGACACATAATGGATTTGTCATCCTGCTTTAGTGGCTAGCCGAGGAACAGTGTCTGTTAAAGGTCATTAAGAGGACGTGTCCCTTTCTTTATGTTTGACTCTGGCGTTAGGGACTTCTATGTTGTGGGAAATACACACTTCAGATTCTCTCCTGATTGTCAAAATCCCTGCAGCACTTGAGGAGGAAGCTGAAGAATGCTTCTCCATGACTGCCCAGGGCCACTGGAGATGGGCAAATCCATTACTGTAAGGGGAGAGTACAGAAAGCCTCTTCAACTAAGAAAACTATGTACAAAGGAAACATTATTGCTTAAGTCCTGTAGATTCGGGCTTCAAAAGCATAGAAGCCTATAATTAAGCTACCAGATTTAGTGTTAATAATGATTCTTTGTGCTTTCTATGCTAGGGTCACCAAATTACCTTATCAGAGAAACATGATAAGTACTGGATTGTTCCACAGCACTTCTAACCTTGTGGAGAACAAAACCCCTGTTTAGACAAACATAAAATGTAATATTTAACCTGTGTCTAAAGCAGTTATTAGTATAGGTAGCAAACACTATTTCTGTGTGTGCAATATCAGAATTGGCATTACAGCTTGTAGTGTGTTTGGAATCACAGCAGTTGCCCTGTGTTTGGAAGAACAAAATCCACCATCCTCTGACTTCCTGCCAGCATTCATTTTGCACAGAACATTGTTGCCATATGAAACAATACTGTGTCGAGGGTTTTATTACCTGAATTGTGGTCTTTACCTCCAGCAGGACATACAAGTAAGAAGAAAACAATGGAGGTTAGTGTTACCCCCTTCCTTCAGTTTATTTTGTGGCTTGAGCTAATCAGATAGTCAGTGGGCTCTAAAAATACTCCAACATCACAGCCAAATGTGCTCAGTGTTTCAGGGAAGTCCCAAACCCACCTGGGAATTGTGTTTGCTCGAAGGACAGTAGTAAAAGTAATGAGCAGAAAGTGAAATAGAAATAGCCAAAGACCAGAGGAGACTGAATCAAGGACAGAGCACCAAGGACATAGAAAATGCAAATGGAAGAGGCTAGGTTATAATCACAGCCTCTGGTGCCTATAGGATGCCCAGCGAAGACAGTTGAAATAAATTACAGCAAGTCAAGGTCTTCCAACATTTGAATGTTAGCATTCATGGAGGACTGATGTTCAAGAAACAAAGAGATCTCCTAGGCAGCTGTGTTTGCCTAGTGAGCTGTTGGAACCCTCTAGGGTCAAGGATACCAGTGATGTTAACAAAGAAAGAAGGCTAAGGTTCAGGAAAAACCCTGGCGGATGCGAGTGGAGAGATGAAAACAGAAATCTAAATGATGGCATCTCCAAGGCATGAGTGAGGTGGTCTTTAATCCTGCAGTGCAAGCTCAGCTTCCTCTATTACAGCATTGTGTACCCCCTGCCATAATACCTGTAGTCTCTCAGCATTTAAATCTATCACTGTGAGACTCTGCAGATCTGTACCAGGAATGAGAAAAATGGTTGTATTTGGAAGCACCTCATTTACCGTGACACCTTACTCAAAATGTATATATTTGAAAATACACTGGTTAGATTGCTCATGGTCTGTGTGAGTATCAATGTAAGTGAAATATGTTATGTCTATGATAGTTAATGTAACACCAACATCAATGGGGACAGCATCTTTAAAGTAACTGAGTTGTACTTGTTAGGTGTATGTTCCTTTGTCTCCTTTACCTGAAGCTAGTTTCTAAATAAGAATTCCTTTATGTTTTATAGAATTTCCAAGTGAGAAAATTAGAAGCTTTATCCAACTAGAGAATCTGATCTAAATAACCTAATAACCACCTATTTTTAAGTCTTTGAACTGGTTTTTGTCATTATTACAAATTCTAGTCAATAGCTCTCATTCATTTAAAATCATGTTTGGGAAAAACAGAACACACAAAAAACAAGGCCTTTGTAACTGGCCTGGGTAGAACGAGCTGAGAAAGATCAGGAAGAGGAACTGTGACTTGTGATCCTTAGCTGGTGGAAATGCTTTCTGTCAGACCATATTATCTCTAAAGAGTCAGCCAAAACTGAGTCAGTGACCGGGACTCCACAGTTGATTGTCAAATCCCATGAGACTGAAATTCCCCAGCAATGCCTCTTAGTATCAACTTAGCCATAGAAACTTGTTTAAAGAAAGCAAATTATGAAGGAAAGCAGGAACCAGGCATCGAGTGAGGAAGCTCCTGGGAGAGTAGCATTCTGGGATGCACTGAATAGCATTAAGCATGAGTTGAGGATTTGAAGTATCTGCTGAGGAACATGGAGGCCCATGAAGACTGCTCCATGGTCCTTCATGCTACCCTAGAGTGCACAGAGTTTATTCTAAGATATGTACTTACCGTCTTGCAGGGAGTTGGTGAGTCTTTCTACCTGCTACTTTGACACTTGGTACAACCATTTCTGTCCTTTGTGTTATATTTGGAGATATAATTTGGCTCATGTTGAATCTGAGTCTGTACAATACCGAGAGATTCGTCATAATAGAGCCAACAGGCATAACAATGTCAGGATGACATGGCAAGCTCTCTGGGTCTTTTTCTCAGGTCAGTAAACAAAATGGGCTTAAACTACAAATAGCAGGTGTCTCCTTTATAGGAACTTCCAACTGCATGGTTTTTAAAGGCTAAAGAAAGTTGAGTGAGAACAGCTACCCCGCTCAATCCTTAGAAACTGAGGTAGAATTAAATGTAAAATGCAGACAGATAGCTTTCTGGTCTCCCAGGATCTGCCCCAACTTTTAATGACGCTCCAGTGAGCATTGGAAACAGTGCGAAGGTGGAGGGGTGGGGTGGGGATTAGGGTCAGAACACAGCAAGCTATAGGTAGCTTCAGGAAGGCAGCTGGAACACACAGGCCAGACACTGCACCCAAATCTCTCCCTGGAGTTCAAGTGTCGTGATGCCAGGAGACACTGCCCATGCCTGTGGTGATTCCCCACAGATCATGCCAACGCTCTTTTGTGATATTGTAACAGGTTCAAATTCACAGCGCCTTTAAAGGAAACCTTAGTGCTTACAAATAACCAATCAACAAATCAGCCATATTCTATAACCCTAGGCTTTCTATTAGGTCTTTTAAAAAAATCAGTCAACTATTTATAATGGAGAAAAACATTTTGGATTTAAAGCATATTAATGCGACTTTAAATAAGCAGGCTTTTGAACAGGTTGCTCTCAAAGGAAGGCCTAAGGAATGATTTCACCTGTCCAGCTAATATACAAATGCAGTTAAGGGTCAAAAACAAAGTACCCAGAATGCTCTGCGGGAAATACAGTCACAGGAGCATTGTAAGCATGTTTGATCTACAAGAGTCAAGCACATAGATGTTTTCATGTGGACCCTTCAGGAACCCTGCAACAAGTAGGGCAAAAATCTTCAACCATGTTCCCAGCAGGATTTCTCTGCAGTTGATGATCCTCAATAACGGCCATTCTCAACCCCCTTTGGGGGTCAGACAACCCTGTCACAGGGGTTGCCTAAGACCATCCTGGATATCAGATATTTACATTATGACTCATAACAGCACAAAAGTATTATTATTATAGTTACGAAATAGCAACAAAATAATTTTATGGTTAGGGGGTTACCACAACATAAGAAGCTGTATTAAAAGGTTGCAGCATAGGGAAGTTGAGAACCACTGCTCTATACCATGGTATAATAATAGTGTGTATATTTTTGTCAGCTGCAGCAGTGGTACAGCAATGAATAGGAAGATTTTTTTTTTTTTGCCTCCTCTAAGGGATTCTTACTCTGGCAACATTTTAAAATTGGAAATTAGTGATATAAAGATAAATAGCATATAGCTACCACCTTTTGGTTGCTTCCAGGAATATGGTGACCGTGAAGAAGCTGGGATTGGAAAAGCCAAGCGTCCTTAGTAAAGCTGCATGACTCAGACCCCAGCATAGTTGGGAATAACCAGGAACCCCAGCTTCTTGTCCCATGCTCCTTCTTAGCCCAGTCACTTCTGAGCTTCAGAACACATGTGAGAGTGCCAGGGGAAAAACTCAGACACCACCAAAGAACTGTTTCCCAGAGTTAGAAAGGAGACGCATACTTATTGACAGTGGCCATTGACACTTCAGGTAAACTCAGTGACTATACAAGGGACATCATATACAGTGTTTTATTAATTCTTCTAAAATTCAACTGTAGATTCTCCATGTCTAAAGACAGGTAACGCTGATTGAGATGAAACCAAGCTTGGAAAGGACTCTGCCAACATAGCATAAACCCTTCCCTGCCCCCCAAAGGCTACATTTGTTTACCTTCAGTGCTTGTTAAAACATTCCATTGAAGACAATGGCAGTGGGGACACTGGACTCTTTGGTTTGCTTCACACCTTTTGGACTCTGAGATGGCAACGGAGATCTCAGGGCAGAGCACCCCAGTGCAGCTCATCTTAGTTGTAGGTATGTGACGGGTTTTGTGGTGAGGCCATTCCTTAGGTGTGAACTGAGAGCTGTTATCAACTCACACACAGGTCAGTGTACTGTGTCTAGGAAGGCTTGTCATTCAGTTGCTTATGTTTGCCAAATCACCTTGTGAGAGAACATCTCCAATTTTGTCAAAGAGAGCTTCTGGCAAAGGCTTCTCCTGTTTATGGGTCCCCCTGTGTGTTCAGTAGTTTTTATGTGTTGTGATGAATGGAGCCAAGTTTTCCACTGACTGCCCCTGCGCTCCATCTGTTAACCAGCAAGGCCTTCCTGAGTGCGCCTTCCCCCTTCCTGTATCCAGCAACAGGACCTTGTGCTGTTAAATAGAAGAAAATGATAGTTTCTTGCCGCGACAGTGCCTGTCACTTACGGACGAGTGCCACCATAAATCTGGTATACATCTATTCAAATCCAGGAAGCTGAGATTTAGTAACCCTCATAAAATAATAGATTAACTGTGTTTATGACAAACATCTTAAGCCTGAAATTCTGGGGTACAGTCATGTAGAACATAAATGAGCCCCATCTGTCTGAAGAGAATAGACCATTACACTAAAGCTCGTATATTCATGAAGTGTTCATATATCATGAAGACTTTCAAAGGACATTTCAAAACTGAAAATGCCTCCATCTCTGCTCATACACACTGAGGACGACAGGGGCAACCTGCCAGGTAAAGTCAGTGGCTCTTAAGACATTTGTCTCTACTCAAAGATAACTTCCGAGACTTATGACCATTTGCATTAGCTTCGAGGAAGAGAGTGCTGAGGTTTTGCCGTCATGCTTTCTGCTTTTAAAAGCTGCTGCCTCGCGCTGCTCCCCCTCCTCGGGGGGGGGGGGGCCGCGAAATGAACCAGAAAAAAAAGTGGACCTGATATATGATTGGCCTGCTAACTCACGATTTGCTGGGACATGTTGTAAACCACACACCCACACCATAAACTCCGAGCTGTGCTTCACTGAGCTCATCACCTTCACAGACTTTCCTCATCTTCAGCCCTTTCTATCTCAACGTGTAGTCATCTCTTTTTAATACCTTTATTCACAACATTTTTGCATTGAAAAGCAACTGCAATGTAAAAGACTTTGTACATACAGTGAATAATTTTGTATAACCGCAGATGCCCTTGAGACTTCAACAAAGGTTATCATTTATATTTTAATGGCATTCCTCTTTATTTGCTTCAGGAAAAAATTCTCTTGTTGTGGCATATTTTCCTGACAAGGATGGCTGCTCACATAGCGCTTACTCGATAAGTATTTTAGATTCTGTGTGCAAGGCACATATGTGAGACAGTTTTTAGCACTCTGGGGCCAACCCTAATAACATTATCTAGTAACACACAAAAATCAAATATATGTGGGTTTTTTTTTCTTTTCCTGGAACTTTTCAAAAGTAGATTCTTTACCCCCAGCCTTGCTCAAGTAGTCCCAGATAGAGTTGGATCCTCCCCATCTGGAGAGTGCCAGGGGTCAGCCTTGGCAATGTCCAGTGATGCCAGTTTTGGTCCCTATGCAGAGTGTAAGGCCATTAATTTAAAGTCACGATTTCCTACAGAGTCATAAGGATGGTATAGACTTCAGAGGGGCCCAGACAGAGCTTTATTATAGCGACAGAGCCACCAGTGTTATCACTGCTACACGGCCCAGAAGAACTGTAGGGTCAGGGACATTTCAGGGAGTTCCTAATACAGTGGAGAGTGGGGGAATAGTAGGAGACACAGCCTCAAGAGACCCAAATTGTCTAGTTCCTGTGTGCCAGCCTCAGAGAATACAAACCTGTGTGAGCTACAGCTGGGACAAGCGAAGCCCTAACTTCTCTCATCTCGACTCTTTCCTCCTGTTAGAGTGATGATGTCTAGGCCAGCCCTGTCCCACTGTTAAATTTTGGAAATGACTCATTTGGATTCCACAGATCCGGAGCCTCAGGGAATTGCCCTTCGGCAGAGCTAAGGCACACATGTGAGACTGTTTTTTGGCACTGTCTGGTCTTCTGTTGCGCTCACCTGATTTAGAGGAGACTCTGGGCTTTGGGCTTTTGAGTCTGGGATAAGCTAAGGTTTCAGACACAATTTGAATGGGATGAATGCATTTTGCACACGAAGCTATGAGGTTTCGGGAAACCAGAGGTGGAATGCTAGAATTTGAATGTCCCCTCCAAAACTCATGATGAATTCAGTTTCAGCTGACATAGCACAAAGGCCTTCACCAGATAGCAATGCCATATAGAAAGTGAGCCCTCCTGAGACACCAGATTTTTAAATGACCTGATTCTAGATTTCAGTCTCCAGAGTTAGAGAGATAAACTTCTAGTACTCAATTCATGGTATTTTGTCATAGTAGCAGAAGAATGGGCCAAGACACAGCAATATTAATATATGACTAGGGATACTTTGTGCCCACATTGTGCTAAGTGTTTTATATATACTGTCTTATTTGTGGGATGTAAATCTTCTGTTGAACACTGAAAAGTGAAGTCTAGAGAAAGGGAGAAGAAACTTAAGAGGATATCTTCAGGTCGAGGTCAGTATGTCACCCAGACCATCTCTCGGCTGCTCTCCTACGATGCTCTAGCCTTTGGAACAGCTTTAAGGACTATACCACTGTATGGTTTTTTAAAGGCTGTTTGGAAATTTTTCTACTAAGTGGCACTATTGAATTCCTTTCTCTCAAAAGATGCAATGCTTCTTTTCCCAGCCTACTTTACAGCTGGTTTTGTGGTTTGGTTTGGTTTGGTTTGGTTTGGTTTGGTTTGGTTTGGTTTGGTTTGGTTTGTTTGGTTGGGTTGGGTTGGGTTGGGTTGGGTTGGGTTGGGTTGGGTTGGGTTGGGTTGGGTTGGGTTGGGTTGGGTTGGGTTTTAATCAAGTTAGGCTAAGCGTGGTTCCATATGCCTCTAATCCTTGCACAGGGGAGACAGAGGCAGATCTCTATGAATCTGAGGTCAGCCTGGTCAAGATAGCAAGTTCTAGCCCTGCCAGGACTACATACTGAGATTTCACATTCTAAGTGGATTTGCATAACGAACTGTTAATCGAAGTGTGATTCCTGGGTGCCATTCACTAGCTATACATAGTGAAAGGAATATGATGTTAAAATCAACCCATTAGTTCCACCTCTCTTTGACTTGATATAATTTGACCAAGCCATGCTCTTTGGCTTTCTGTTTTTTTCTTCTATAAAATGGAACTGTTAATGCCTACCTCCTAAGATGGTCAGGGTTAATGAGCTAAAAAATGCTAGGTGCTCAGCAAAGTGCCTACCAGGTAACAGGCACTCAGTAAATGGTAGCCATAAAAAGCAACCATTTGTTCACAGATATTCAAGGCCCTGTCCCTGACTCCACCAACACTTCCTGCCACACTGGCATGCAACAGTACACTCAAATCCCCTTTATGTCCTTCTTTGTCATCTCAGAGTAATTATGTGCACGTGTGTTTTCATTCCAGGACATTGAGGCTTGATGAGCCCAGCACCTGTGAGACATTTAAAGTTAGCAAGAAACCCTTTTTTGGTCTCCCTCACATTTTTACCTAGTGGAAGAAGCATTTCTCCATTGATCCTAGCACTTAGGTGCTTTGTCCATCATGCCTTCTGTCCTTGCCCCCTATTCCGCACACGGCAGTCACATAGGTAGCTTGTATCATATGAATACTATTAAGGACCTTTTAATGGCGAAAGACTAGGTTCTTGCCCTAGGGGATGGGTAAGGCAGCAAGACACTAGTTAGCTCTTGTATTTTTCCCAGTCATTATAAAGGAGGCCAGGCCTGAGGCTGACAGACTATTCTGTGTGTGACTGTGGTGTTGAACTCAGGGACAACTTGTTTAGAGAGAAATTTAAGTGTTAGATATTGAGCAGTATAGCTCAGGCTGGAACCACTCGTGGTTGTTGAGATGAAAGATTTAGAAGTCATGGTGATCTAAGTAGAAACATGCCCCTGACCTGACAAGTCCCGGGTGGCATTTGTGTCAATCGGTAAGAATTTTGTCATCTCATAGATTTAATGTCCAGCTATTTATGAAACTTCCTTGGCATATGGCATTTAGCTGAGTATTTCTTCTGGGCTTTTAATGACTTAACTTCTAAGTACACATTTTTCCCCTTTTAAATGTGAAATAGCATAAATAATACAATTTCTTCTCACAGTAGATTATTTTATTCTTGCTTTTAGATTATTTGCATTTCTGTCTGAATTTTATAGTTTTTGCCCACTTAACTAGCAAAAGGGCTATTAAGTTAAAATAATAGAAAGTTAAAATTTCTAGCATATCGTTGTTACTAATTCTCTGTTAACAAAAGATTTTACTCAATATTGAAATGTATTGGTGTGCTGTCATTTCCTTAATGTCCATGAGGGACTGGATCTAGGACCCCTAAAGTATACTAAAATCTACAGATGTTCAAATTAATTATACAAAGCAACAAAGTGTTTGCACAGACCCTACATAGAGCCTCTTTGATACTTTAAATCACCCCAGAATGTTTACGACACCCATTGCAGTATAAATGCTATTGAAAAAGTTATTCTACTATCTCTACAGAATGATTATAAACAAATATCTATACATGTGCAATACAGGTGTTATTACCTGATTAATTTTGAGCCATAGGTGGTTGAAATTATAGATGTAGAACCATGGTCATAGAGACTGACTGTCCTACATTTTTTAGTTTAGGAAAAATAATTTTTCTTTTCAGCCAGAACTTTCAATCCTTTGGCTAACCAAAAAAAAAAAAAGTTAAAAATATGAAATATGAGGCTGGAGGACAGCTTAGATGATAAAGCGCTTGTTTCACAAGTTCCATACCTTAGTTTGATGCCCAGAACCCAAATAAAACATTTAGGTCACTCCATCATATACTTAAAATCCCAGTGCTAGAGATGTGGAGAGAGTTGGGTCCCTAGGGTTCACTGGCTAGCCAGCCTGGCCCACTCTGCAGTTTCAAACCAGTGAGAGACCCTGTCTCAAAGAAAAAGAAGTAGACAGTGTCCTTGAGGGACAGTTCTTAAGCTCTACACACATGTACATACCACATACATATACATGAACAAGCCCTCCTCATATATGTACATGCATACATGCATGCATGCATACAAAAAATGTTTTTTCTAAGAACTATACTTCGAAGACTTGTTAATACAACTGTTCTCCTCAGAGTGTTTGTGGTGTTTAAAAAGTGCTTACCAAGCACATTTTACCAAGCATGAGGTCCTACATGTAGATCCCTAGTCAGTCCCCACATACACATCCAGGAACAGTGGCCCGTGTCTGCTGCACAGGGCCAGGGGATGCAGAGAGACGGGAATATTTCTGGGGCTTGCTGGCCAACCAGTATAGCTGAATCAGTTCCAGTTTAGTGAAGGACACTCCCTCGTATGATAAGGTGGATGACACCGGATATTGACCTTTGACCTCTACATGCTCACACCTGCATACACGTATAAAGATATCCATGTACCAAATATAAATATTAGAGAGAATCATTTCCAAAGTGAACTTTATAGACTCAATAAAGAACTGTAAAAAGGCTCATTCTACTAGATCAGTGAGTTCTTCTGGATTCTATAACTAGGAAACAATTGTAAGCACAAAGTAAGAATAATAAAATATTATTCCTGAAGGTGCACATTTATTTGTATTACTGCAAAATGCAAACAAGTACCAAGGAAATTATTTTAATAAACTGTTTGTATTATGCATCTTAAAAGTAAATAAAAGTAATAACCTGAAAATGAGTAATGGACATTTGTTAGAGAATATTTTAAATTAAAATAATACAAAATGATATTATCCACACACATACACATGTATGCATTCCATACCTTGCATTCCATATTCAGCATTGTGGCAGAACGTAACATGTGAATTACCCAGTTAAATATTTAAGACGGTAAAAATATAGGCAAGAAAGGAAGACAAAACACTGCTCAAACAATGCAGGGAAGGAGGAGTGCGGGCAGAGATGCAGGCAGAATGAAACAATACACAGAGACGCGATGCCTAACCGTTCTGTGTCTCATGGGTTCCTTTGGCCAACTGATGGAGCCTGTGGTTAGACTACATGCTTTGAAGTTGATATGACACAAATATAACCATCAGTTGTTGTTATCCAAATATAGCAATAATGCTCCAGATATGCTCTAGCTGTGGGTCTAACATCTACCTGAATTTAAAGTGATGCTGAACACGCACATTGGTCAAGCATTCTGCAACAGTGCTAATGTCCCCTAAGAGTATTTGACATGCATAGGTGGCAGAGGGAAAGGCACTCCTGAGTCTGTCACATTCGTTTGAACTGAAGGAAATGCTAAATTTTAATGAGAGATAAATGAAAATAAAGATAAATGTTTGCTAGCCAGGGTATGTATATCTTAAATTTTAGATGCCTTGGGGCCCACAGAGCTCAGGTTAATAACCCATGTTTAATTTGACAGAAATGGGATTTTATTTCTCTCTCTCTTGTCATATGACATAAAAATGTATCCTTAAGTCTAGATGAAAAGTGTGTGTGACAGACAGGACAGGCAGGAAGCTCTCAGCTGTGTTTCTCTGTCCTCTCTCGTTGTGCGGTTAATAGATGGCCATGCAGCGCCCTATCAGTCTCTCGCTCAGTTCTGTCGTCGACATTCACGTTGGCCACCATTTAACCACAGGCCTGAGTCTGAAACAAGCTACTTCTAACAAGGAAAGGTTGATTTGGGGTTCTAGCTTTGGAGGTTTTATTCTTTGGTCATTTGGCCCAGTCACTTTTGAGCCTGTGACAAGGCAATACACCATAGCCTGGTGCTCTTTGCCAGAGCAAAACTACTTCATTGCAAGAAAGCAAGATAAAAGAGGAAGAAACAGGTGTCCTGTTATCTGCTTTAAAGGAACCCACGCCCCAAAGACCTAGAAACCTCCAACCAGGCTTCCACCTTTTAAAATGTTTCAGTACCTTCCAGACGCCCCCTATCAGGCACAGGATCAAAACTGAAGCAATTCCTGAGACCAGGCAGGATATGCAACCCAAAACAAATGCCTCTGGAGACTCAGCCTTTTAAATTAAAAGTGACTTCCCAGGGTCAGCCGACTTTCCCCAGCATTTATAGGTCTTAAATATTAAGCTGGCTGTGACAACTTCATAAAGCTGCAGATTGAATTTGGAGACAAAAGTCAGACCAGAACCAGGAGAGCATGATAGGTGTTTAGCAAAGATTCTTAAAGATCCCTATCCTCCCCATGCTGCCTAAATTTCTGGCCCTGGAATCCTACCCAGGATCCTTAGAACAGACAGTGCCTAGTTACCTTTATAAAGCATGTGGGCCTGCCGGGTACCTGTCTGCCAGGAGCATCCTGAGACTATAAGCTTGTTTCCCAGCAGTAAGTTTTGCCTCTGACTAGGTGAAGAAAGCTGGTGTCCTCCACAGCTCTCAGTCTGACCTTTCCCTCCTCTGTGAGCACCTCCCCCTGCCTGGAGCATCAAGCATCCCCCTTTGCTGAACTTCTAGCTAGGGAGAAGAAAGGTGGACCTAAATTTGAACACTCTCCCTCCCCTTTGGGCTTTGTGAATCAAAGATTGTGTTCTCTAAAATAGGGCCGGCCATACACTTAGCAAAAAAAGAGACCCTGTTCCTCATTCTGTCTTGAAAATTAGGGTTTTTTTTAATCTTATTCCCAGCTTTTGAATCCCTTTACCCTAAGAGTCTTGATTTGAGTGACATGAGTTAGTTATTCTATTTTCAATAATAAAGGTGCCTCGAAAATAACTGTTTCACATCTTTGGGTGACAAATCAGAAAAGGGGCAATTTTTCAACCTAAAGAAGTTGAAATACGATTTCTCTATTGTACAAGTCAAATGGATGGAAAACTATACAAAATAGGAGAAAGCTTTTCATTAGATTCAGACGCCAGCAAATCATCTTTCTTTTGTACTCACTCAGGAAAACTGACAAGTTCACAAATATCGGCACCAGTTCATTGATAGCAAGTCAGGGCTGCCAACCTTCCACACGGAGGTATTTGGTCATGCCTCTGTTTTATCTGAGTGTGAGACTGGCTGCTTTTGCTCCCGAACAAGGGATAGTGTTAGAAAGGACAAAGGCAGACAAGGGCATGGAGTTGGTGAAGGAGGGCAGAATCTGACATTTTACTGAGCCACAAACCCCCTGCAAGGCAAGGGCTGGTGACCAGAACCTGATTGACAGAGGCTTTGAAATGGAAATGAGCACAGCCTCCTAAGTCAGGACCTTAGCCTGCCACAGAGGTCCCAGATGCCAAAATAGCACTGGGACAATTTTGAATTTACAGAATTAGTCACTCCACTCTTGTGAGTCCTAAATGACTTTAAATAGGCTTTCTTTTTTTAAAGGAGATATGTCTGATTCAGCAAAGAAGCACTTTAACTGAGATGATGTTTACCTGCTTTCTGAGTTAGTCTAAAGGCCACCATATGAAAATGAAGCATAAACATGGCTAATTAGGAATTAGTAAGCTTCCCAGTGATCAGCCATGCTTGAAGATGCAGGATTTCTGGAACTTAGCTAGAGATGTGGCATTACACATCAAGGGCCCAGTAACTTCAGATTGGTGTACTGGTCTTGTTCCCTGAGAGTTTTACAAAGCAGCTGTAATTCCTCTATTTTTTTCCATAGCCACTTGGTATTTCTGGGCTGATGACTGAAGTACTCTACCCTGTTTTCCGTATCCACTATATATGGAAAAGACTTTCAGGTGCCAGGTCTGGGTGTTCTCAAATTCATTCCCAAGTGTGGAACTGACATCAGATTATTGCCCAACAGGAAGTCCCCTGACTAGTAAAGCAAGTTAGCCAGCTAGTAGATGTGAGATAAATCACTCCACACTACACTATACCAGGTGAACTTCAGGGACACTTGAACTAGATCCAATCTCAGTAGGTCATCTACTTGGAAAAATCCAAATGGGTGACAAGAAGACCTATCTGCTGAGTCAAACTAGGCCACCAGTTATAAAGCTATGTGCCTTGGGGACTTCAGTTAGGTGTGAGTGGTAATGTCTCTAAGATAACAAAACTTCCATAATGCCCTTCAATGATGATACCCAAAGATATAGGAAATCAAATAATTCTAGAATTTCTTCAGGATATTATTGTATGAATAAATCAGCCACATAATAGTTGAAAATGCAAATAACAGTAGTATGGTGCAAGTTAATATTGGCAGCATAGAGCATCCCTGAAGAGAGAGTTGCTAGGCTTGACTCTCTAATGAATCTCCAGACAGAACACAAATAGTTTCATAAGTGGAAAATTTTGCCAGAGGGCAGGGAGTATAACAAGGTCAAAGATACTAGAAAACCAAGAACAGCACAAAGAAACAACAACAAAACAGAGGGATCACCAGATATCTCCATGTTGAAAGAGGCAGCCCCACCCTGCCTTCGGTCAACTTGTCAGTCTTCCTGCATGAGCACAGGAGAGTTTACTTGCTAGGGTTTCATGCCAAGTCCTAGCATTCTCCTGTTCTGTATAGTTTTCCAGTGAACTAGCTATTACGAGGAATATAAAAGCTGTGGGTTCCATCATCACAACCACCAAAGAAGGAAAAAAAAAAAGAAAAACACATTGACAGAAAACAGGAGACAAGTTTACTTGAAAAGAGAACTGCTTGCTATTCTTTGGCTTTTCTCCCATGTGTGCTTCTGGCAGGGCACCTACAGGCAGGCCTTCAGCCATGTCTCCAGCTCTACCAACTATCAGCATTGTTTACCTGCTAACAGAGAACAAAATGAAATATTCTAAGTCATTCATTTTATCAAACGTTAAAACATCAGACCTGCCACAAATGCATTTTTGTTGCTTTTATAACTCGTAATATATCTCTAAGGGATCCACTGCTAAGAGAAAAGCTTCAACTTGAAGTGGCATTAACCGTTGCAGATATGAAGGCTGGAGAGATGATTCAGGCGTTAAGAGTACTTGCTGTTCTTCGGAAGGACTAGAGTTCAGTTCCCAGAATTCATGCCAGGCAGCTCACAACCACCTGTAACTCCAGCTCCAGAGGATCCCATGCCTCTGGCCTCTTTCAGTACACTCACATGCACAGACCCACACATAGACACATACTCATACATACATATAATTAATAGTAACTTACTAATAAGATGAACCCTAAAGATTACAAACATGTAATACTGGCAAAAGTCGTATAAGTATTTTATATAATCAATAAGAAATACATGTTTTCCTTATGTCTCACTCACTATAACTCTGTGGTAAGCACTGACATTTTGAAAATTTTTACTCCTGTAGCACTGTCTAGAATTAGGTATTCTGTAGCTTAGTAAAATCATTGCCCATGGATGTTACTGCACACTTCGCATAAAGATAGGTTAAGATGTTCCCAGGACTCGAGAATTTCTATCTTGACAATTTGTAGTTGCAAATAAATGATTATGAGATAATAGAATAATTTCGTGAAGAGGATTACCAAAGCTCAGCAGGGGAGAAGGGAAGATGTGATTCTGAAACCTAACCAGCAAAATTAGTAGAGATGTCTTTTTAAACGGTGATTCAGAGAGAGTCGAAGAGGGTGTGATGTGAGCAGCAGCATGCAGTAGATGCTAGAGGATGTCAGCTGAAGGAAAGGTGAAGATGCTGATGGGACAGACACTGAAAAGATGGAATCATAAACCTTAGCTGACACAGCAGCTTAGCTGAGATGAGGACAAGAGGATTCCTTGGAATGGTGGGGTACCTCAGTGGGGTAGCTAGGTCCATAAAATATCAGCGATGTTGAGTTTGAAGATCCATGAAACATCTAGACATAGACATGAGGAAAGGGTCTTGAACCATGAAGAAGAAGGTGATCTGAGAATTTAGGAATCTAGGTCCATCTGGTAGAGGAGGTCACTAGAGTTAATTAGAGTGTATAGTGCCCAAGAGGAAGATGAAAGTAAGGTGACCCACCCTAAAGCATGCCATCCCTTAGCTAAGACCAGACAGAAGAACAGCCCCCTGTGAAGGACCTAGAGTGGACCATTGTAGAAATGACTAGGGAAATAATCGTGGGAGGACTTACAAAGCAGAAGGTGCTGTGGATGTATGTCAAGGGATTTGCTTCCCTTAGAAGTCAGAAGGGATAACTACAGAGAGAACACTGGTTTGAGTAGGCTGGGATGGGAGAGAGGAAGCAAAGGGGGCCATTTCACATGACCTCCAGCCATCAAAGAGAAGAGAAGTGTAAAGCCCCAGGGGTGAGCCAATTCAGAGAAGGACCTTAGAACCTGGAGCTCTCAGGACTTCATCAGAAAGAAAGTAGTTGGAGCTATAGAAAAGAGAAGATAGATAAAAGGTAGAGAGACCAAGTGAAAATGTAAGCCTTTCTCCTCACAGATCAGGGAAGTTTCAACATCAGGGATGACCTCACCAAGCCTCTCCACTCTGTTATGAAACAGGAGAGCAGACATTTGCTAATTAAAGGGTTAGTGCATCAATAGCAAACTGAAGAAAAAGCTTCCATGAAAAAGATGAAGACTATATTTTATATATATATATATACATATATATGTGTATATATATATAAAATATGTTCCCTGCATATAATACTTTTTCCCATTTTGTTTTATTTGTTGAGCTCTTATCCACATATAAAAAATTTTCATTAATTTGCATTCACTAGTGCATATCCTTTTTTCTCTTATTGAAAATAGATTTTTTTCTCACATAATATATCCTGATTGGTTTCCCCTCCTTTCCTCCTCCCAGTTCCTCCCCACCCCCATCTAGATCTACACTTCCTGTCTCTAATTAGCAAACAAACAAGTTTCTATGTCATGATAACAAAATATAATAAGAGAGTAAAATATAAGATAAAATAAAAACTAACACATTGACATTGGATAAAACAAACAGAAAGAAAAGCAACCGAGAAGGCACAAGAACTAGAGACCCAGTCCAAACACTAAAGTGGCAGTTATAATATATATGCAAAGGACACTCTTGTCACCTCCTCCTCTGCTGGGTTCCATGCACCCTGAGTTGGGGGGATTTGATGTTGACATTCCCCTTATGGCTGAGTGTTCCAAGGTCTCTCATTCTTTGTGTAATGTCTGGCTGTGGGTCTCTGTATTTGTTCCCATCTGCTGCAGGAGCAAGCTTCTCTGACGATGGCTGAGCAAGACACAGATCTATAAGTACTGCAGAATATCATTAGGAGGCATTTTATTGCTACTTTTGTGTTGTTTCACTTTGTTTCTATAACAGTAGTATTGAGTTCTACCCAAGGTCCTTGGCCTATCTATACTCAGGCTTTCAGTCACCCAAGCAGTATTGGGTATAGGTTCCATCTTGGGGAATGGGCTTCAAATCAGATATTGGTTACTGTGGAAGTAATCAGTTACTCACACAAACTTTGTGCCACCATTACACTAACATATCTTTACAGGCAGAACATAATTATATATAAATGGTTTGTGGCTGAGTTGTTATTTACATTTCTCTTTTGGCAGCATGCAGAATACCTTCCTGTACCAAAGACACTGCCACGTGGGTATGACAACTCTATGTAGGTGACAGCTCAGTTTCTCTATGTTCAGTGAGTTGTGTAGGTGTTGTGTTCAACAGTGTGGCCTTGCTGTTATTTTGTGGATCTAACCTTACTTAGATCTCCTTCATGTATGCATATATTTTAGGAAAAAGGATATATATAATTATTTTACTGTATCAGATTTACACACTACTCGTCAAATGGCCCTTAATTTTAGCTGTCTCTTTCTATATATATTCCCTCCCTTGTCTCCATCTTCTCTTCCCCCTCCACTTGGTACTTCCATTCCAGTCCCAATACCCATATCCATCCAGAATGTCTCCCTTTCCTAGATCTATATGACCCTCACCTCAAGTCCCTTATGCTATACATAACCTCTGTGGTCAAATGGACTGTAGCCTGGTTATTGTTGGATTAACAGCTAATATCCACATATAAGCAAATACAGACTATATTTGCCTTTCTGAGTCTGGGTTATCTCACTCAGGAGGATTTTTTTACTAGTTCCATCCATTTACCTGAGAATTTTATGATTTCATAAATACTCCTGTATTGCTTCAATGATGCTGCATTCTGTAAATACGCAGATTTTCTTTATTCATCCTTCTTTTGAGGGATATCTAGGCTATTTCCAATTTCTAGCTATTATGAATACAGCAGCAATGAACATGATCAGTAAACATATCTATAGTAGAATGAAGCAACCTTTGGCTTATACCCAGGGATGGTACAGCTGATTTTGAGGTACCTATCTTCCTGAGGAACTGCCACACTGATTTCCATAGTGACTGTACAAGTTTGCACTCCCACCAGCCATGGATAAGTGTTCCCCCTTGTCCACATCTTACCACCATGAGCTGTCACTTGTGTTATTGACCTTACCCATTCTGATGGGTAAGATGCAATCTCAAAGTTGTTCTGATTTGCATTTTTCTGATGGCTGACAATATTGAACATTTCAAGTGGTTTTCAGCCATTTGAATGTCCTCTTTTGAGAATTGTTTGTCTAGATCTGCACCCTATTTTTTAAAATTAGGTTGTTTTTTGACATCTAGTGTTTTAAAGTTCTTTATATATTTTGGACATTAGCCCTGTATCAGATGTATAGTTAGTAAAAATCTTTGCCCATTCGGTAGGCAGCCTCTTTGTTCAAATAATGCTGTCATTTGCTCTACAAAAGCTTTTCAGTTTCATGATGTCCCATTTATTAATTGCTGGACTAGTGCCAGTGCTATCAATGTTCTGTTTAGAAAGTCATTTCCTGTGCCAGTGGGTTCAAGGCTTGTCCCCACTTTATCTTCTATCAGGTTCAGTATATCTGGTTTTATGTTCAGGTCTGTGATCTATTGGAGTTGAGTTTTTGACAGCGTGGTAAGTATGGACCTAGCTGGATTTTTTCTCTCTACAGACATCCAATTTTACCAGTACCATTTTTTTTTTTCAGATGCTATCTTTTTCTTTTCAATGTGTACTTCTCTCTTCTTTATCAAAAATCAAGTGTCTATAGGCATATGGATTTATAGCTAAGACTTCAGTTCAGCTCCATTGATTAATGTGTCTTTTTGTGCCAATACCATGCAGTTTTCATTACTATATCTGTAGTGCAATTTGAAGTTATAGATGATGATACCTCCAGCAAGTCTTTGATTATTCAGGATTAGACATTAGCCTGTTTTTGTGGGTGTTCTTGGTTTTGATGTTATTGTTGTTGTCGTTGTTACGTGTTTGTGTGTGTCTGTGTGTGTGTTTCCATATGAAAATTATCTTTTCAAGATCTCTGAAGAATTGTGTTGGAATCTTAAAATGGGGATTTCATTGAATCTGTAGATAGCTTTTGGTAGGATGTCCATTAATCCTACTGATTAATGAGCAGGGGAAATCTTTCCATCTTCTGATATTTTCTTTGATTTCTTTCTTTGATGTTCTAAGGTTTTATCATTTAAGTCTTTAACTTGTGTGTTTAGAGTTATCACAAGATATTTTATATTATTTGAAGCTATTGTGAAAGGTGTTGTTTCCCTGATTTCTTTCTCTGTTCATTTGTCATTTGTCTATAGGAGGGCTACTGAGTTTCATGAGTTACTTTTGTATTCAGCTACTTTGCTGAAAGTGTTTCTTAACTGTGGCCATTTCCCTGAATAGGGTCATGTATGCACACTATCATATCTGCAAATAAACATCCTTTGACTTCCTCCTTAGCAATTTATATCTCCTTTATCTCCTCCAGTTATCTTGCTGCTCTGGCTAAGACAAAATACTATATTGAATAGGTACAAAAGAGTAGACAGCCTAGTTTTTTTTCCTTGTTTTAGTGGAATTGCCTTGAGCTTCTCTTATTTAAGTTCATATTGGCTATGGGGTTTCTGTAAACTGCCTTTATTGTGTTGAAGTATATCTCTTGTATCCCCAATCTCTCCAGGACTTTTATCACAAAGGGCTGTTGGGTTTTGTCAAAGGCCTTTTCTGCATCTAATGATGATGTCGTTTTATCTCCAGGTTTGTTTACATGGCAGATTATATTTATTGGTTTACATATGTTGAACCATCTCCCCATCTCCGGGATAAAGTCTACTTGATCATGGTAGATGTGTTCTTGGATTTGGTTTGCTGTATTTTATTGAGAATCTTTGTATCTATATTCATAAGGGAAATTGGTTTGTAATTCTCTTGTTTGTTTGGGTCTTTATGTAGTTTGGATAACAGGATAACAGTGCCTTTTATTTAATTTGGATAAGGGTTTGTCAGTCTTACTAAGGGTTTTCTCAAAGAACCAACTCTTTTTTTTCTTGATTTGTTGTGTTGGTTTTTGTTGTTGTTTCTATTTTATTGATTTCATCCCTGAATTTGATAATTTCTTGATATCTACTCCTTTTGGGCATTATTATTACCATTATCATCATCATCATCATCATCATTACTATTTCTTCTTCCTCCTACTACTCCTTCTTCTTTTCTTCTTTTTCCTAGAGTTTTCAAGTATGTGGTTAAGTTACTAGTATAAGATCTCTACTGTTTTGTTTTATTTGTTCTGTTTATGTAGGCACTTAGCACTATGAACTTGCCTCTTAAAACTGCCTTCATTGTGTCTCATAAGATTGAATATGTTGCGTATTCATCTTCATTCCATTCTAGAAAGTCTTGAATTTCTTTCTTAATTTTTGTCTTAACCCATTTTGCATTTGGTAAAGAGTTGTTAAGTTTCCATGAATTTGTACATTTTTTATTGTTTCTATTGTTTATAATCCAGTTTGAAGCCATGCTGTTCAGATACAATGCAGAGTATTATTTCAATTTTCTTATAACCATTTAGAATTGCTTCATTTTCAAGTATGTGGTCAATTTTGGGGAAAATTCCAGGAGGTACTAAAAAGAGGGTATATTCTTTTGTGTGTGGGTGAGATGTTCTATAAATATCCATTAGGCCAATTTGGTTTATAACATCAGTTTATAATTTCTCTGTTTAGTTTTTGTCTGAATGATCTATCTATTGGCAAGAGTGGTATACTGAAGTCTCCCACTATCAGTGTGTGAGGATCAATATGTAATTTAAGCTTATTTCTTTTACAAACATGGGTGCCTTTCATTTAGTGCATAGATGTTAAGAATTGCAATGTGTTCTTGATGGATTTTTTTTCTTTGATTATTATGTAGTGTCTTCCCTATCTGTTCTAATTAAAGTCTTATTTTGTCTGATATTAAAATGGCTATACCAGCTTGCTTCCTAGGTCCATTTGCTTGGAATATTTTTTTCATTCTCTTACCCTGTGGTGATACCTATCCTTGATTCTAATGTGTGTTTCTTGAATGCAGCAGACAGATCAATCCAGTTTTCATGTCCATTCTGTTAGTCTGTGTCACTTATCGGGGAATTATGACCATTGATGTGAAGAGACATCAATGAGCAGTGTTTATTGATTATTTTGTTGCTGTGGAGGGTGTGGGGGAGGGCGTTTCCCCTCTTTTGATTTGCTGGTCTGGTATTATTTTTTATTCTCTGCGTTTTCTTGGATGTACTTAACTTCTTTAGGTTGGAATTTTCCTTCTAGCACCTTCTATAGGACTAGATTTATCTATGGTTATTTCTTAATTTTGGTTTTATCGTGGAATGTTTTATTTTCCTCCATCTATGGTGATTGAAAGTTTTGCTTGGTTTAGTAGTCTGGGCAGGCGTCTGTGGTCCCTGAGAGTCTGTAGAGAGAGTAGAACATCTGTCCAGGCCCTTCTGTCCTGGCGTCTCCATTGAAGTCAGCTGTTATTCTAATAAGTCTGTCAGTATATGCTACTGTCATTATATGCTCCCTTGCAGCTTTTAACATTCTTTCTTTGTTCTATTCTTATCTGACAAGGGGAATTTCCTTTCTGGACTCATCTATTTTATGTTCTGTATGCCTCTTGTATGTTGATAGGTATCTCTTTCTTTTTGGGTTAGGAAAATTTCCTTCTATGATTTTTTTTGATAAAAACATTTTCTTTGCCTTTGACCTGGGTTCCTTCTTCTTCTACTCCTGTTATTTTTAGACTTAGTCTTTTCATAGTGTCCCAGATTTCTTGGTGTTTTATACTAAGAGTCTTTTAGTTTAACATTTTCTTTGACTAAAGAAAGCATCCTTTTCTTTTATAGTATCTTCAATGCCTGGGATTCTCTCTTCTCTTATATTCTGTTGACGAGGCTTGCCTCTGAAGTTCCTGTTCGAGTTCCTACATTTTCACTTCTAGCTTTCCCTCAGTTTGGATTTTCTTTACTGATTCTATTTCCATTTTCATGTCTTGAACTGTTTTATTCTTTTCCATCTACTGCTAGTGGTTTCATAGATTTCCTTAAAGGATTTATTCATTTCCTCTTTAAGAACCTCTATCATATTCATAAAGGCTATGCAATATCCATGGCCTCCTGTAGTAGGTAGGGTTGCTGGGCATATTGTCCTGGCTGATATTGATAATATTTTTACACTGACATCGATGAATCTGAGTTTGGGAAGATTATAATTCTAGGTCTTATCTTTGGTGGATGTTTTGGTTTTTGGTTTTTGTTCTCCTTTCTGGTCCTTAGAGTTCTTAGAATAATGTGGTGGCTGTGTATTGCCTGTTAGTAAATTATTCTGGGATCCTGATAGGTATAACCATGGGAGTCTCCAGGTAAAATGAGTGATCCACTAGAGATGGAGCGACAGGTTGCAGAAGGGACCTGAAGCAGATGCTCTCTGCAGCAGAGCTGGGGATGAGACTAGGGAGTTGGATTTGGCAAAGGAAGGCATGGTGAAGATCTGCAGTCACACTACCTGCTTCCCTAGCCAAAGGGTACATAGTCTTAGTTTAAATGAATCCACTTCTGAACGTTGGGGGATATTGAAATAATTGATTATGAATATTGCATTGTCAAAAAGTTACATCTTCCCAAAGAAATCTTTTAAATGACGCCTTCAAACCACTGCATTTTCCATGATCTTTCTGTATATAACCTTTAGGAAAACAGCTGATAGATAAAAATAAGGTGAACAGACTGTCATATCTACCATAGTCTGTAAGGCTGCCCTTTTCTTCCTGCACCTTCTGACAGGTCCCGTTATTCTCCAAATGAAAAGCACTCTCTTTGTGCATCCAGTAATATACAGCACACAGTA
The DNA here is from genome assembly GCF_004785775.1 of Grammomys surdaster. NCBI lineage: Eukaryota > Metazoa > Chordata > Mammalia > Rodentia > Muridae > Grammomys > Grammomys surdaster. The sequence continues at coordinate 7,102,291 of NW_021604594.1, forward strand.
CAAAAAGGAGATGTTAGAGATGGCAGTCTAACATCTGTGCATCTCTTACTACACATTGTTCTGCATCCCAGCTAGCAGACCAGCTTGTTCGTTTATTCATCTTACAGCTTGTATGCTACTGCCTCTGTATTTTGTGGCAAATTTTTTTCTTCAAATTCATTACCTGTCTTAATGGAATTCTACTTTAAACTTTAAAATATCTGTCATCAGTTAGTGGGTTCTGTCCCTCTGTGCTATGTCAAATGTGTAGATAAGGCTGAGACAGATAAGGCAAAGGCGGAAGAAGTCCATGGCCACATATCAATTTACATACATACAGGTTTGCAGTGGGTCCCAACCAACCCAACACCCCCCCCCAAAAAAAAATCTGGTCTGGTGTGGAGCCCTCTGGGCTTTTAAATTTCATTTCTCACAAGACTGCACAGGGCAGAGGGTGCTCTGACTAACTCCCATTCATTTCTTACTGTTTGGAAAAATAGAAAGATAAAGCCAAAGAAAATGGTTTCAGAATTCCTCAAACTGAAATACCTTGGTCCCTTGAGTCTTATATAGTAACTGGTTAGTGTTTTCTGAAATGATGGTGGCTTGTTGCTTGGGGTATCACTGAATAAAGAAAGAAGAATGACTGGGCATATTTTCATTGCCTGCCTCAATGCCTAATCCTCTCCAGTAAAATATGAAGTATAAAACGGGAAAGTTACTTCCTAAATTTTCAATCTTCCTCCTCCTCCTCCTCCTTCTCCTCCTCCTTCTCCTTCTCCTCCTCCTCCTCTTCCTCCTCCTTCTCCTCCTCCTCCTTCTCCTCCTTCTCCTCCTCCTTCTCTTCCTCCTTCTCCTCCTCCTCCTTCTCCTCCTCCTTCTCCTCCTCCTCTCCCTCCTCTTCCTCCTCCTTCTCCTCCTCCTCCTCCTCCTCCTCTCCCTCCTCCTCCTCCTTCTCCTCTTCCTTCTCCTTCTCCTCCTCCTCCTCCTCCTCCTCCTCCTCTCCCTCCTCCTCTCCCTCCTCCTCCTCTTCCTCCTCCTCCTCCAGTGACCACAAGAAGCATAAGTCTGCCTTAAGGTCACTGAGGAGTGTGGGTATTGGGAGCAGAGACAGAATCTGGAAAACGGAACTCTGGACTTTCACATGTTAAGACTTAAATGAGCAATTCTCAAAGTGCTAAACTAAAATTAAAAGGGCAACTAAAAAGGCAATTTGAGGCCTTAAGTTGACTAAAAACTAAGCTAAAGGTAAACTGACTGAAAAAGATGCTATCTTGTATTCATTCTTGTCCCAAATCTAACAAAACTAACAGGTAAACTCATGATAGTAACCATGACTAGATTTCCTGTCTCACACATCCATCCTGAGTCTGAGGCCACAGAAAACAGTCTTTCCTTGACTGCAGAGTAAAAACAAATAGGACCAGAATGTAGTTAATGGTTTCTTCCTTAGTTGGCCCAAGGTGGTGGACTCTTCATGGCTATGCGGAACATTATCCCAGGAAGAACACCGGTTTACAACCACTCCAAAGCCTTAATGGACAAATCCTCACTACAACTGGTTCTTTAGTTTTTCCTGATTGCCCTCCTTTGTCCATTCCTACAAGGCACACTGTCCTTCACTCAGACCCTGGCTTCTTTAAAAATCCTCTTCGCCTTTCTTTTGGCCTCCATTTGCTTTTTTTTTTTTTCTAGAGAAGTTCTGTTGAAGAGGCATCCCTAACCTCAGGATTCCTCACCCAGGGATGGCGAGTATTTTAAGTTCCCTGGAAACAATTTCATTCTCTTAAAACCTTCAAGCTTTGGGGTACCTTTGCTCTTCTGAAAGGGCTGCTTAATAAAGACATTAGTAGGTATCGATGACCAAGGCACAAATCTTCACAAATGACAAATGGCTATATAAAGTATTGATAAAATGATAATGATAAAGATAATATCTTAGTGTAAAAACAATACTGCTTCCTCAAATTTAAATATTAAATATTATTGTAGCCTAGGGAATTGACCTGGGACAGCCCAGTTGTGATGATTTTCCTGTTAGGGCTAGGTAACATTTTACTTTCAGTCCTTAGCAGTAAATGGCACTGGTTTAGAAACCCTCAGCACCCACTGTGCAATAAAAACTCATGTCCTGAGATGTGAGTTACCCATAGTTACTCCTGAAGCCCCCACCTTACCTTCATGTTCTCCGGGATTCTTAATACCAACAAAAAATAATGGTGCTGGAGAGATGACTCAGAGGTTTAGAGCACTGTCTGCTCTTCCAGAGGTCCTGAGTTCGATTTCCAGCAACCCCATGGTGGCTCACAACCATCTATAATGAGAGCTGGTGTCCTCTTCCGACCTGCAGACATACATGCAAGCAGAATGCTATATACATAACAAATTAATAGTTCCTTTAAAAAAAGAAAATAAAAGCATTTTTGCATGTCTGAGGATTGATTTACCAATCACTTAAGTCTCGCTTAAGATTAATGCCAGTTGAGAATGCAGCAAGGCATAGCCTAGTTTTTTTTAGCAGTAAAACAGTAGGTTTTGTTATCCAGCTAAATACCATCACCTCCCTCTTCATAAATGGCACTGCCATTGTTTATCAAGTCTCCATGCCACAGAAGTGATCCCTGATTTCTTTCTTTGGATATTTCACATATAATCAGTAATTCTTGATGGTTCTACACACAGATATCCCCTAAAACATTGGGTCCAGTTCTCAACTGCCAACCTTGACTACCTCGTGGGCAACTACAGCAGTCTCCTGACTGATCTCTGTATCTTCACCACTTACTTTCCTATCGTGTTGATAGATGCAGGGCTGGGCCACTCACCTCTCAAAAGCCACTTCTCAGGAGACCCGGTGTAGAATTATGGAGGGATTTCTACAGGGAAGAAGAGTAAAACAATAAGAAAGAGGCCTACATTTGAACGGGTGTTAGTTATCCAGGAAGCATGTCTTCTTTGGGTCTTCCTCTTCTGATCCTTCCCTGTAACAAAACACTACTTTCTCCCTTACTTAAGGATGCATAGGATAACTCACAAAGGAATGGCCATTGCTTTGACAGCAGTCAGCAATATCATGTGAAAACACCAGTCACATCTTCCCCCTTCTCAGTAACCATATTTAAATTGTGATTAACCTCAAATTTCTCCCATCCTTTCCCAGATTATATGTGATCATATAATTCTTGATCATATTTTTTAATATCTTTATATTACCTGACAATAGTCAGATTAAGAGGGGTAAGGGGCATGCAAGTTATTTAATATGCACAGGAGAAAATATGAAACTCAGTGAAAGAGTTAGATCTGACACTTAAACTTTAAATGTCCTCTTCTTCAGAAGAAAGGGGAGAAAGACTGTGAGTACCTTTAGAGGGGCAGGTGATTCTCAGGAGAAACAGACCAGTCCCCCAATAAAGAAACAATAGCCTGGGATAAAATCCTCTCAGCTCTAGCATAGTTGGCAGCCCATGTTACTGGAGGCTCAGGGGCAGAAGTTCACAGTCACCATGACTCTTCCTGCTGGGCAGACACAATCTCCCAGGCAATCTCTAATAACTCTGCCCTCAGAAGACTGTGTGAAAAGCCCACCTAGGCACAGAGGCAAATGTTAGTCTCTTCTCTGGTGGTTAATCATTCCTACTTGATGAAGTTCCTGGGGAGCGAGTTAAAGGTAAATTTTTCATCTTTTGGAAGAAATTACAGACAGATCTTAAAAAGAAGATCCTTCAGGGAGAGCCATCTTCTGCGTTTGTGGGGGAAGACTGTGACACAGGAGGTTAAGAAAGCCTAATTGTCATGCCTAATGCTTAGCATGCCAAAGCATGTCAAGGCTGTGGAGTTGTTTCCTGAGCCCCAACATCATACACACCTTATTTTTTGTCTCCACAACTAGATACTTAGTTTTTCATTGAGTCAAAGTCTTGATCCTTTTTCTTCTCACTTTGCTGTTTATATATGATAGGCTTTTGTGTGATAGGTGATCAATAAATGATTGTTACATGTACAAATATTTCTTTATGCCAATTTACAGGCCTACCAAGTTATAAATATTTATGTAACTATATATGTCTTCTAAGATGGAAGACATGTATCTCCTCACTCCCTTCTATTATAATTTTAAAGCCTTTACAATGTCTCAAAGAAGGGACATTCTTAATGGCTTTTAATTCATACAGACTTGGCAAATCAAGACATTAAAAGCAGCAATTCAAGAAAAATTTTCATGTGAAATCTGATATTTTCATTGACATATCCATTAAGTTTAGGACACTAATCACAAAGTAGAGAAACAGAAAAATAAACTAAGTAGATTTTGCATAAAATGAAGATTTGGGGAGCTATCAACATTTGTTTCTCTAGCCCACATGCTAAGTTACTACTACAGGACAGGGAAATAGAATAATTTTCTCTCCTTCTGAGTTCCTGGTTGGAACTGATTGGGTAATAAAACACAGACTGGAGTAGGAAAAGCATTGCACATATGTCCTGTATATATCCATGAAATGCCAGGAGACTGAGAGTGTCCGAATAATGGCTTTGAATTCAGACCTAAGTACCAGCTTCAAATAGGTAAAGAAAGGCTTGGAGCGGCCAGTTATAGGAAGTGGCCAAGAAAACCAAGAGTAAATGAGGATAACGTTGAAACTGGCTTTTCCGTTAAGAGCCTCTAGAGATTTGGAGTCCTCTTCCTGGAACAGAGAAAGGGACATCTTACAAGTAGGCTTTCCTTTATAGGTATACACTTCCCTTAAAACACAATTTCGGCTAATTTTCTGATCCTCTCCTCCAGCTGCTGTTTCTCAAAATAATCCCGGTGCCAAAGAGACATCGAAGAGGGAAAGTTTCTGATCCTCCATGCCTATAAAGAAACAGCACTAAAGCAGATTTATTTGCCTGTTTCTTGACAGTTTTGAGCATAATGTGTGCTGCTTTGGATGGCATCTTGTAATGTACATACACAGGATGCTATCCACTTACTGTGTCAAACTTTCAAGAAGAGGATCCTAACAGTGAGCGTTCTCAGTTTAGCATCCTGCAAAATGGTAGAGCAGGAAGAGCACCAGCTCCATGTTTAGACAGCCTTCGTGCGGACCCGTGCTCTGCTCTTTATTAATTGAACAGCTGCAGGCAACTTATGCATTTAAGCCCTGGCTGGTTTTATTTTCTTTTTGCATAATTGAGATTATCATAAGACTGCACTTAGAAGATGAAAAGCATGTCTCGACCTGCGGGAGGGGTTGTGATACATGTTTAACGTTTAACAATGATGTCAGTTCAGACATCGTGTATGTGTGTGTGTGTGTGTGTGTGTGTGTGTGTGTGTGTGTGTGAGCGTGCACATGTGCTCACTCCCACAACGCTCTCCTATCAGTCAAAATATTTTTAAAGACAACAGTCCAGTTTAAACATTGTTTAAACAAACACTTCCCAAAGCCAAGTGTGGTGGTGCATATTTTAATCCCAGCACTCAGAAGGCAGAGGCAGATGGATCTCTGTAAATTGTAAATTCAAAGCCAGCTTGGTCTACATAGTGACTTCCAGGACAGCCAGGGCTACACTGAGAAGACCTGTCTCAAAACAACAACCCTTTACAGAAGAAAACATACAATAAAAATATGCAAACGTGTTCAATAGCACTAGCCAGTGAAAGAAATAAACACAAATCAGTATTGCAATAAGATATTAGTTCACCTCCAACAAATTGCTAAAATCTAGAGTGATGAAGATTCTGGTATCAAGTATTGGGACAGTGAGGCCCAAATGAATCTCAGAAGAGATTCAACCCAGTGTTTCTGTGTTCTTGTCATTATGGGTGTAGATACCAAGGGGACGGCAAAGTAAGGAATTGGGAGAGAGACTTTCTTTTATATATATATATATATGTATATGTATATGTATATGTATATGTATATATATATGTATATATATATATATATATATATAATTTATTTATTTTTTATATCAAATCATAATTTTTACTTATGCACACAGGGGTTATAAACACAAAAAGGCAGGACATGGGGAAGGGGATGACACCGGAGCGTGGGTGTTCAGGGGGAGTACAGATATCTTTCAGAACAGGGTATCAGCTGGGTGAGGGTTCAGAGGACAGGTCACTATGACTCTGCCTATGATTCACTTGTCCTTATCTAAGTTGGTATTATCCACCAAGGCTACCTATTTACGAAGCCTATGACTACTCAGGCTGATAAATTTCCACAAAAGCTGCCTGTCTACAATAGCTTATAGCCATCTGTTTCAGTGTTTTTCCACAGAGACCCAAGACCTGGTGTTAGTATACATGTGTGACAGGCCTATTGCTGATTTTAGGCCTGTGGCTGATTTTAGGCCTTCAGTGTGTAAGCAGGGCTGCCCCTGACATCTCCTCCCTTCTCTAAGTATAGAAGGGCTGTGGCGATTCTAATCTTGCGAAGGCAGAGATAGAGGCCTGACCTCCAGTAATTGAAGGGGACCTTGTAGTGGCTCTGGTCCATCTGCCGTTGTCTAGTTAGGCATGAGGGCCATACCTATCCTGATGTCTTTTTCCTGGAGAGGGGATACTTTTGACATCAACCCTTATGCAGTCAGGCTTGTCCCAGAGAGAGAGACTTTCTATGGAGTAGAAGGATACACTCAAGAAGTAAAAATGGAGTTTGTGTCATCTGCCAGGGATTTTGGACAGCCCCAGCTGTGCTTCATGGAGGGAAGCATTCCTTATGATCCTTATGAGCCAAGATGGGGGAAAGGCAGGGAATTTGCAGATGAGTTAGAGACTCCCTGAAATAACCGTTATTCCCCTTTCTGTCCTTTTATGTGAGTTTTTCAGATGTGGAATGGTGTCAGATGTATCATGAGTACAGCCAATCCATAATGCTAATACAGGGACACCGTTTATAAAGAGACAAGGAAGAGTGAGCAGCTCTCTCAGGAGCCATGGTGGTCCTCGTCAGTCCTACCAAGTTCTCACTTTTGACTGTTTAGCTCGCAGCCAACACCCTGCTGCCCTGCAGCTACTGCAGCTTTAGACTTCTGCAACATGCACTCGCCTCTTTCCTCTAGCCTAGAAAAATCTCATAGTTCCCTGGGAAGAAGATAAACTGGTACAATTATTATGGAAAACTGTTTCCAGAGCCTATTAAAGGTACAGAGATGAGTACCTTGTGGCACATGGATTCTATGGTGCCTAGTTACTGGCTATAAGTTTTTACTTATGTTTACAAAAGAACATAAGAATGTCATAATAGCATTGCTCAAAACAGGCAAAGCTGAAAAGATTCCAAATGATCATCAGTATCCAAAACATGAACTGTAGTGTAGTCACCTGTAGTGGGACATTAGTGGGACATTACTCAGCAGTGAGGGGAAAAAAAAAACTTCTCTGTAACAGCTCAGATGTACATTGTATGATTTCCATGTATATGAAGTTTTAAAATAGTTACTAGTATAATTTTATAGAAGCAAGGATAATGGTTACCTTTAAGAGTTCTTAATTGATTAGGAGTTCAAACAAGTCTTGGAGGATGGTAGGAACGTTCTGTATTCTCCTACAGAAATACAGAGATAGGTTACAGCAAAATACATGTACTTTCTGACCTATAGGGATTGCAAAAGAAACTCAGACTAAAGATAAAAGTATAGATAACAATGATTTCTCCCTCATTAGAATTTGTGTACAATTTTTGGTGAAATCATGGGTCATTTTAATTTTTATAATTTTATCTGAACTTATTTTCTGAATTATAATAGTGAAAATGTTGTTAATATAAACATACATATGCTATTCAACCATTGAAGCCTGGTAAGAAAAAATTATCATACTAATAAAATAAAATTCAAGAGTAACCCTTGCAAATAGAATAATAAAAATTTGGTGGGGTTTTCAAACATTTTAAGTAGAGGATTTTTTTTTAATTAAGAACCACATATACATAGGACTTCCATCCACAGGATCCATTTCTTAGCACCATATCCAGAAAATTCTGTCTTCTGTGTTAGTACAGTGGTCCCCACAAAGCACTGCATCTAAAATGCAGCATTAACTTTGAACAAGGTGAACTTCTTTGTGTGAAGTTTCTGGAGTAGCAAATAAAAATGGCAAGCACTGATGACTGGCTTTCCTCATGCGGTCCATCAGCTGGGCATAAACAGTCCCCCAACAGAGACTCTTAAGTGTTTTGAGTTTTGGGAAGTGGTGAGACATGTCCAGTGGCTTGAATGTCCTGAAGCATAAAACCTTACAAGAAGTGTGTGAGTAGACAGGAAACAATTACGACAGTCAGAAGACCTGCTAATTAACATTAGGCAAGGGAATACTTGAAAATGGAATTTACATTAACTTGAAGTTCCAGATGACACACGTCTTTATTAAAGGAAACAGAAGTAAACAGTACGTTAATTAAACCTTCAAATCCATTTTAAAACACAGGTTTTAAAAATGTCACTTAGCAAAGAGAAACAACACAATAGATGGTGATATCAAGCCACCAAGAGGGGGAACAATAAAATTAGGCCCTGCTGTTTATAAGTTCACACATCCTGGGAGAATATCACTATTTAAATATGTAAATGCGGAAGTGATTTTCTTGATTTTCGAGTTTTCTATATTGACCAGCAGGTATCCATTTAGCAATAGAATCCTCTGAATATGTTGAAATCATTCATACGTTTCCAACATCAAAATTGTTCCTCATGTTCCAAACTATGAAGACCCTAGCCTATTCAATGGAGAACAGTAATTTATTTAAATCTTACATCACACTAAAGTTAAATATACATTTCAGTCTGTTGTTAAAAGGGGACATTGTGGTCCTCAGTGTATGATTCAATAGGTTTGAGGGTCTACCTCTGGGCTAAGTTGACCTTTGGGGTAATATTTTCCATATCTAAGATCAGTCCTGTCCTCCACAGCCAGGTTGAAACCTAAGATTTTTTTTCTTCTATTCTTTAACCTGTATTTTACAGTCCAGTTGTTATCCCCCTCCCAGTCCCCCAACCCCCCCACTGTTCATCATCCCTTTCCTCCT
>NW_021604594.1:7111392-7178995 GCF_004785775.1 Grammomys surdaster
CCCCCCCAGACCTCCCTACTCCCTGGGGCCTCAAGTGTCTCCAGGGTTAAGTGCTTCTTCTCTCATTGAGACCAGACCAGGCAATCCTCTGCTGAATGTGTGTGTGTCAAGGCCTCACATCAGCTACTACATGCTTCCTAGTTAGTGGTTCTGTGTCTCAGAGATCTCAGGGGTCCAGGTTAGTTGAGACTGCTGGTCTTCCTATGGATGAGGTCACCCTCCTCCCCAGCCTCCTCCAGCCCCTCCCCAATTCAACCACAGGAGTCCCTGGCCTCCATCCATTGAAACCCCGAGATTTTTAACCCTACGAATGCCCTCCTATTTTTGCTTATGTCGTCTGTTTTCTATTCCTTCTCATCCCCTTTCTATGTTCATCTAAATCTGACCTTCAAAACTCCAAAACACCACTTCCTTAGTGAAAAATGCCCCTTTCTTCCCAAGCAGAAGTAATCATTTCTGCTCTATGCTCCCGTGCCTCTCACCGGTTTCTACCATAAATTAGAACCTCTGAATGGCTGTCTCATTTCCCTGGCTCCGCTGTAACTTTCAAGTCTATACCTGGTTTACTTACCATTCTCTTCAGTGTCTAGCACCTTGTCGGCAATCAACATAATGTCAACCTGCATTTGTTAGTGAATAAATTAACAATTTTAAAAAGAAGATTTAAAAAGGAAATGTGTTTAAATTTTTTTCTTAAAGAAACAAGCATAGGGGGCTGGTGAGATGGCTCAGTGGTTAAGAGCACTGACTGCTCTTCCAGAGGTCATGAGTTCAAATCCCAGCAACCACATGGTGGCTAACAACCATCTGTAATGATATCTGATGCCCTCTTGTGGGGTGTCTGAAGACAGCTACAGTGTACTTACATATAATAAATAAATAAAAATTTAAAAAAAAAAAAAAAAAAAAGAAACAAGCATAGAGAAAAAGTATTTTATACATATGATTATTGTAACATGAAGCAGAGAATTACTGAGTACAGTGTAGAGTATCCTCACTTAAGAAAAATAAATTATATAGAGAGATCCGTGTGTGAAAATGAAGAAAAAAAAGTAGAAATGATACAAATGCTGTATTCATGTATGAAATTCTCCAAAAAATTAATTCAAAACAAAAGAAAAAATGTTTTAAAACTAAACTGTGGTAAAGAAAACAACAGCTAATTCTCATATAAGCTGACCTTTGTATGTATTTGTAATATTAATGATGATATAGTAAGTCACTTCCCCTTTTTGCAAAAAGATTAGTATACTGCATGAATACCAGGTATAGGAGACATCATTTATAAATTTGTTTTCTCACATTAAAAATAAGGAAAAAAATTACTTTGAGCCGTACCTATCCCATAAGTTTGTCGTAATAGAATTACGTTAGTATTTTGTAAGCTACAAAGCTTGACATAAACAGACAGACGCATGAGAACAGCAATGTAAAGAACCCAACTTAGGAATGTCAGGAAGCATGGAAGGCGGGCAAGGTCAGGCTCTCTCAGGTCAAATTCATACAGAATAGAAAATGGAGTGCTTGGAGCAGAAGGTAACTCGTGAGCAGTAAACACCTCCATCACAAGAGCTGGGCACCTCCTACGGCACAATGGGAAGTAGGAAGACCACTGCATTGCTTGGATGCTTATATGTTCTCCAGGACTCAGCCTGAAAGATGCTTGCAGATGAAGGAGTTCCCATCTAAACAATAAATCTCCATCTTGATTTACTCTCACCAGTTAGAAGGAGTAATCTTCCTCCTAAAACTTTTATAAAAGGTGCAGACTTTTTTCATTAAACTTCTAAGTGTGAATATATTTTCTGGAAGGGAATACAAAATATGGAAGCCAAGGCTACAGGCCTCACTCACGTCCTCAGATGGGGGCCCTCTCTAGGACACTCTTGCTTCTTATTCAGTCTTCACGTGTCAATCTTAAGATGGACCCCAATACAAGAGAGGGATGGAAACTGGTGAATCCTTAGATCAATGAAGCTTTTGAAATCATTATAGTAAGCGCTGAAAGCTTTGATTTGCCACATGGAGAATTTTGTGAATAAACACAAAACCAGACACGTCCCCAGTAATCTATGCCAATGGTGTGCAGTCCTGAATTGCCTAGGACAATTACCGAATATGTTCTCACATAGTGTTCTTCTCTTAATTCACATATCACTAGACATTTTCTAAGAGTGCCAGCCCTATTAGTATACAGGGTATGGGTGTGCTGTTGCCTACGAGGCCCCAGTTTTTCTTCCCAAGGGAGTCACTAAACAACGCCTCCAATTCTCCCAAAGTCACTATGACCCCTCACAGCCTGCTCCGGGCTCTTCAGAATAAAAAGGCTCCAGTAATTGCATGACTAAAAATGTCAAGATGTCTTTAAATTATTTGACTAATATTCATCTTGTCACTATGGTTGATCTGATTACTTAAAACTTTTTATTTAGACTCACATTAACTCATGAGCCTAGAGAATGGAACTCAGCTCCCTTCCTCCAACTCCCATGCTTTGGATAGGGCGCAGTCCCATTGAAAAATCAGGAAAAACTTAACTCATCATAACCACAATTAGCCATGTTTCTTTCCTTTCCTGTACCCATGCACCCAAAGGTAAAATATTGACTTGGTGTCACAGTTAAATTTGAACTTCATGTCCATGCCATAACTAAGTCATAAGTAGTCAGCTGAAGCCAACATGGCTAATGACCTCTCTCACGGTGCCATCTTGTCTTGTCATCCTGCTGAAGAGTAAAGTAGCTGAGTTGGTTATAGTAAAGCCTTCCCTAAGGTATGGCTTACAACTCGAGGATTTTAGAAAAGCACCTGTGTTAAGTGGGAGGCCAAAGTCATGCTTCATAGAGCACCATGGTTTTAGGGTGACCTGCTGTATACATTAATGGGATGTACACAGCTTTTGTTTAACTCAAGCTCTACAACATAAAACCTGTGTTAAACTTAAAAGGAACACGTATTGGTTTATCTATTGGGTATGAAAATCATATTCCTGTTTCTCATTTTGGTTTGTATGCTATAGGAGGCTTCAGTAACTCCTTTGTGTCTTCCTTAGAAGACAAAGGGAAGATAAAAGCCTCCAGTTCCAGTCAGCCCTCAGGCTCAGAAGGAGGCTCCTTTCTCCTCAAATCCGGCACAGCACCTCTGCCACTTGGAGCCATTGCTTCTCCCTCCAAGAGCACAAACGGAGCTCCGGGGTCTGTTGCTGAGTCAGAAGAAGAAAAAGCCAAAAAATTACTCTACTGCTCACTATGCAAGGTGGCTGTGAACTCCCTGTCACAGCTGGAGGCTCACAATACAGGTAGATAGCTGCTATCTTTGCACTAAATAATGTTGACAACTGAACCCACCTCTTCCCACCAGAATATCACATCTGTTGTTCTCTCTCCTCCCTCTTCCCCCCATCTCTCTCTCTCTCTTTCTCTATCTCTCTTTTCCTCTGGAGTGAATTTAGGAAAATATGGTCAAAATTACTGAAAATTGCAAAGCCAAAGTAGTGTGGAGACAAACGTATTCTTTATTTCATTAAAAGCATCTAATACTTACCAAAAAAATCATTTTGTCGAAGTGATGGGGATAGAGCCAAAGATGTATAGAGTGGTCACTGCTATGCACTCATGAGATGAGACACACACACACACACACACACCAAAACAACGTTAAAATTCATCAGTAATGAAATTCAGAATATATTAGAGTAGCCCAATGTGATAGAATATGTTACTCAGATATTAAAATTAATGAAAAGAAAACATGTACATGGGCTAGACATGGTGGTGCATGTCCATAATTCTAGCATTCAAGAGGCTCAGGCAAGAGAATCACAAATTTGAGGCTAGCATGGTCTGCAAGGTGAGTTCAAGGCCAGCCTTAGATATAGTAAGACCCTGTCTCTAGGAAAAGAAGGAGGAAGAAAGGAAGTGGAGGAAAGGGAGAAGGAGAGAGGAGGGGAGGGAGAGAAAGTGACTGAAGAGGGGAAGGGAAAGAAGGGAAGAAAAATAAAATAAAGGGATTCTTAGAGTTCATTTCTTTGTTTGTCTTATTTAGGTAGGGTCCCACGAAGCACAGGTTGGCTTTGGATTTGCTGCATAGATGATAATCTTGAACTTCTGCCTCCACTTTATAAGTACTGGGCTTACAGGCATGCAGAGATAATGAAGAGCTGGGGCTCAATCACAGGTCTTCACACCCCTGGACAAGCACTCCGCCAGCTGAACCCTACCTCCGCATACATACACACATGGAGTTCTTCAATGGCTGCTAAATATATACCTCTTTCTTTTTAGGATCTAAACACAAGACCATGGTTGAGGCTCGTAACGGAGCTGGTCCAATTAAGTCCTATCCAAGACCTGGGTCAAGATTAAAGGTGCAGAATGGCAGTAAGGGCTCAGGACTACAGAACAAAACGTTTCATTGTGAAATCTGTGACGTTCATGTGAACTCAGAGATTCAACTCAAACAGGTAAGGTAGCCCAAACTAGACAATAGCCACCGTGTTAGGGTACCACTTGTCAGTCTATGGCTCCTCATCTACGAATGGTTCCCTGTGTGCTCAAGGTTAAATTTAATAGGCGACAATCTGCAACATGCAAGTGCTGTGTCGAAGAGAAGGGCTTTAACCTATAGCTGAGCCTGCACTTCCTACCTCTCAGCTTCCAGCCCCAGTGCTAGAGACAGACAGACAGATGTGCACCAAGTTCCCAAGCAAGTGCAGTGCATCGGGAGCCAAAGGTCCTGTGAAGCTTGTGTCCCAAGCACTCAAGGGCTGGTCAAGGAAGACAGGCTTAGTGGTGGCCGTGGCAACCCAGGGGGCTCGGATGACTAGAGAACACTAGGGCAGGGACACTGGGCTAGAAGGAAACATCCTCTCTGCAGGGGATCCGAAAGACATTTTTACCCAAACCACCTTAGAATGTGGGAATGGAGAAATCAGCTCTCCTGGTCTAGGAAACGAACATTCCAGAGAGTCAGCTAATGAGCCGTACTTCTTTCAGCACATTTCAAGCCGAAGGCATAAAGACCGCGTGGCAGGAAAACCGCTGAAGCCGAAATATAGCCCCTACAACAAGCTCCAGAGGAGCCCGAGCATCTTAGCTGTAAGTTCCCTCCGTGCTCCTGTCCTTGCTGGCTTGGATGGTGGTCAGCAGGAGAGCCTCTAGGGACAAGTGAGCACTAGACTCTGGGAGTGATTAATTCTTTGTTTGCTTGTTTGTTTATCGTTTAATTGGCTGGGCTAGGGATCTAGTCCAGAACTTCCTACCTCCCAAGCAAGAGTTCTACCACTAAGCTAAAGATTTCATGGGAGAGAAGGTCTTGATCCTTGGTGGTGCCTGTGTAGAGATCAGAGGAAAACTCTCCTTCTGTTGTGTGGGTACAGGGATCAAATTCCGGTTGTGAGGCCTGAAACACAAGCACATGTATCTACAGAGCCCTGCCAGGGTAGGCAGGAGATGCCTTTACCTGCTGAGCCATCTCTAACAGGTCCAGAGATGTTGGAATGAAGTGCTTAATTCCTGCTACAGGGTACCTTAGGACAGCAAAATGGAGTCTCTTTAAAAGCCGGTGTCTTAGTGCTGAAGAGAAGACAGGTTAAGGGCACTTGCTGCTTTTTCAGTGAACCCAACTGTGGTTCCCAGCATTCAGGACTAGCAGCTCACAGCAGCTCCAGGGGATCTGACACTTGAGAGCATTGAAGGCATCTGCACACACACACACACACACACACACCACAAATACACCACACACACACACACCACAAATACACCACACAAACACACACACACATACAATTAAAATGAAAATATATATTTTTTAAAGGGCTAATGTCAAAGATGACCTTCTGTAAGTAAGGAAGAAAGCCAAAGGCCTACAACAAGAACAAGTGGGGGATTCTGGGAAGTTTCAGACTTGGAATGTGAGGCTACTTTTGTGACAAAAATCCATACATTTCGTATCTCCCTACTTTCTGGTATGCGTTTATATCCATATGAACACGTTCATATTGCTTTCTGTTCATGTTGGTAATCAGCCCGACCCACCCGCTCTCAATATATCCTGTTTTCAGTCTCTTGCACAAATACCTAGGGACTTCAGCAACAGATATCATATAAATACACAGATGGATGGATTCACAGTGTCCCTGGTACTGGGTCTAACATGGTCTTCAATCTGAGGGAAAGTGAGCTAGGCCAGCTGAAGGCGATCTTATATTACCTTCTAAGCAACCAGTGGATGCTGTAAGCAGGTGGTACCTGTATTAAGCAGTTTGCCACACAGCCCCTGCTGATTGCAAAGACAGAAATTTAGGATTGATTTCTTCCTGGGAAGCATCCACACTGGATTCCTTCAAGTAGAGAAGGTCTCTAGCCCACTTACAGTCACCATCAAGCACTGAATGTGATTTAGGTATAATTTTTTTTTCAGAGAATGCTCATCAGGTGGACAGTACAAGAAGTACAAATTGGTTTTATGTTCTCATGTCCTGGGTCCCTCAATTACCTAACATCAATACAGTGTGTCTAAGAGAAGTGAAAGGAAGAGCCACATTTCTCAAAACCCAAAACTGAACATGTTGGATGTTATGGCGCATCCAAAGACAAGCTCAAGGCCAGCGTAGGCAGCAGACCTCTCCAAGTCACATGGTTTTTGGGTCGAGCTGCTCGCCTAAGCAGGACCCTTCTAGGTGTCTCTCCAGAGACTACAAGAGCTGTAGTATCAAAAATCAAGCCACACCCAGAGCCCCTGAACCCAGTGACAGCCATCTCATGACTTCTTAAAGTCAAGATGTTGAAAATCCAACTTATGGCTCTGTAGGAAAAATCTCTGTGGCATCGTGCCTCGTAAACAGTATTCTCACCCCTTTCCCGGTTTTCATCCCTTCTTTAGGCAAAGCTTGCATTCCAGAAAGATCTGATGAAGCCTCTGGCCCCGACTTTCCTGTCTTCTCCCCTGGCGGCCGCAGCTGTGTCCTCTGCGCTGTCCCTGCCTCCTCGGCCATCCGCCTCTCTCTTCCAGGCTGCAGCCATCCCTCCTGCGCTGCTGAGGCCTGGCCACGGACCCATCCGGGCCACGCCCGCCTCCATCCTCTTTGCCCCTTACTAAACACTCGGAGCCCGTGACAGGCCAGGCCAGTGGGAAGGTATAGAAGAAAAGCCCAAAGGATTCAGCAGTGTAAGCCCTGTGTGTGACTGTAAGTACCCTACCCATCCACTTACAAAGTGCAGGCCACCGCCCAGCCCCACCTCCAGAGACAAAGGGAGGCCAGGCTCAAGGGCGTGTCTCTTCCCTTGCCCTCTCCATCTTACCCCAGCCAATTGGTGTATCTGAGATACTTAAGTTTCTTGAAAATATATTGATCAGTAAAAGAAAACTGACCTGTGTATTCCCATGGTGTGACGATCTGGCTTAGAAACAAAATGGAATCTCTTCCTGACAGACTTGAACAGTAGGCTCTTCCTCGGATGTCTGTAAATAACTCCAGAATCCAAGCGGGCATATTCTAGTGTGGAACAAAAGTCCATCGCAAGTGCTTAGTTGTGGATACCATCTTCCCCACGGCTCATGGCGGTTTTTTGTTTTTCTTTTCTGGTGTTCTAGTGTCCACAGGGATTGTGTACTGTTCTAGACCCGAGTACTGTTGTACCCCGTGTAGTACTAGATCGTAACTCTCGTTGAATTAAACTTTTTTTTTATTGCTGTGTAATTGTTAGGAAGCAAAGTAGCTTTGAAATTTTTTCTCTTTAAGAGAACAAAAGATAATGTATTTTCTTTATTTCATGTTTTATTTGGAGATATTTAAACGAAATAGAAAGCCATATAACATAGCTATAATTACTACCTGTTTGCTATTTTTGTTTTAACTTATTTTTGTAGCATCCTCACTGGTTTGAGTTGCTAAGCAAATGTATACAAAAACAAAAAGAGCTTCCGAAATTGTACATTTTTGCACCTTCTGTGCATCTGCAAGAAGACAGTGAATTCGTGTATTTCTACATAACAATCTTCATTTTAAACCTCTGTTTTTCATTGGTAACGATGCTACATAACTCTGTGGCTCCCTGATGCAATAATGTACAGAAGATATATAATTTATAAATTGAACAATCTGTCTTTCTGTTCAATGACTGTGTCACAGGTCATGTGACCATGCTTCCCCTTCTCCTACCCCTACCCTCCCTACTCCCCTAAAAAATCTGATATTAAGAAGACTGGAATGTTTGTGATATCAGGGGCAAGAGGTATCATAAAACAACAACACAGAGTGAACTCTTTAGAGGGCCTATATCTGCAATCTGTAAATGGTAAAATGTCTGTGTATTTTTTTAAATGTACCTTTTCAATAAAAGTACAAAAAAAAATCTGCTGGTGTTTCCTGCTGTCTTTTCTCAGAAGACTCCTATAATTTCACATTACCTGTTGAGAGCTTGTCAAATAGGGAGGACTGCCTCTTATATTTCACACTTTTGCAAGCGTTCTTAATTGTCATGTTTATTCATTGTTGTTCACAGAGTCTGTGTGAGGGCAGGCTTATCCACCACTTTCTCCTGTCTGAAAAGCTTGGCCAAAGTAACATTGTCCAAAATGGTAGCAGCCTGCTAAAACCTGTGACTCTGGTTTCTTAGGACTTTGTGCAGGTCCTCTAAATCTCGAATTCATTTTTTATCCTGTCAGTGACATTTGGTCTCTTATAGTGCCGTGCCCCTGACTGGACCCTCCCTCCAATCAGGACATCCCATTCTCTCACTTTTTAAGCATAACATTTAATGAATCTCTGTTTATTCTGATGAGCTATTTGCTTCTTTGCCAACTAAAACTGTAACTTAAAATAACAACCGTTTTATTACATCAGGATTTCACAGGCTGATAATTCCAGAGGGCATTTGACTGGGCTATGCTTGTGTTCCCTCAGGGATCATCAGAGTTCCCTTGGCCATAATCTGGCAGGAGCTGAGGTTGGGCGGGGCTGGGGCTGGGGAGCAAGCGGGGAGGGCTGGCTTTGGGCCTGGGCTGAAGCTAGGCTAGGGTTGGGCTGGGAGGGGGCTGGGCTGGGCTGGGGGTGTGACTAGGACTGGGGAGGGGTTGGGCCGCCGGGGAGGGGCTGGGGATGAACTGAGACTGGGTTGGGGCTGGGGCTTGGGCTGGGCCTGGGCTGGGGCCGAGGAAGGGCTGGGGCTGGGTGGGCCTTGGCTGGCTCTGGGACCCGGAAGGGGTTGGGCCGGCCGGGGAGGGGTTGGGCTGGGGCTGGGGATGAGCTGAGGTTGGATTGGGGCTGGGGCTACCCAGATAGCTTCACTGGCCTGTTCACCACTGTGAAATGACTAGCTTGGACTCTACTGAAAACAGTCTGCCAGAAATGTATGTGTGGCCGCCCACATCTTTCCTGTTGAATCAGACACTTACAAGGTGCATTTTAAGATACCTGGCTAGGAGTTAAAGGCTTCTTTATGAATCTTGGCAAGTTACTTATGCCACTGTATACCCGTCCAAAAACAAAAAAAAACAAAAACAAAAAAACCAACCACTAAGCTCATCCTGATGAAGGGAGGAACACTAGACTTCAGTTGGTAAATACAAACACGAGCAAAGAATAGCCACCACCTTTAATCTGTTACACTATTGGACAATTTTGAGGGGAAAAATGGTAACAAAACTAAAACTATTTATAGATCTTCTGTCTTCATACCCTGAGTCCAAACCCCATTATTCTTTGAAATGGAGACTTGGGTTAGAGTTGGAAGTAAATATTCTTTTCTTTTTCTTTTTCTTTTTCTTTTTCTTTTATCGGGTATTTTCTTTATTTACATTTCAAATGTTATCCCCTTTCCTGGTCTCCTCCCAGCCCCCCATCCCACCCCCTCTGCTTCTATAAAGGTGTTCACCCACCCACTCACCCACTCCAGCCTCACCCTCGCATTCTTCTTCCTACACTAGGGCATCGAGCCTTCACAGAACCAAGGGCCTCTTCCCTAATTGATGACCAACAAGGCCATCCTCTGCTACATATGCAGCTGGAGCCATGGGTCCCTCCATGTGTACTCCTTGGTTGGTGGTTTAGTCCCTGGGAGCTCTGGAGGGTCTGGTTGGTTGATATTGTTGTTCTTCCTATGAGGTTGCAAACCCCTTCAGCTCCTTCAGTGCTTCCCTTAACTCCTCCATTGGGGACCCCATGCTCAGTCCAATGGTTGGCTGTGAGCATCCTCCTCTGTATTTGTCAGGCTCTAGCAGAGCCTCTCAACCAAAGCCAGTAAATGGCAGTGTCGCTGTGATGGATGCACAGTAAATGAGCAAATGGCTTCTTCTATTGAAGAGCTCATCCAACTGTCTGAAGGTTGTGGACCTTAACATCTTATGCTTATAAGCAGGCTACTTCTGAAGCATCATAGAAGTCTAGTGTGACATTCAGAATTTGAATTTTGTTTGGCTCTATCCAACACTACTTAAAGTTGTGTAATTTGACCTGGAAATTTGATTGATATATGCCATATTCTGTGAAGGAACTCTGTTTCCATTTGACACTCTGCAGAACACACACATATATGTATATAATATTTCTGGACTTCAGTGGCAGTTTTCCGTGATTTACCTGGCCTTGTCCTATGTCTTGTTGAAGCTTATTGCAACCCTCAGAAATTTCCAAATGTCAGTATTTAAATAGACCTAGAAACTTATTGATTAGATTTAGAGTTGAGAGTTTTAAATCACCCCAAGGAGTAAGCACAAAAGAATAGCAATTCATTAGAATTCATGCCTCTGAATGAAGCCATGAGTAGCTTCAAGCTATGATTTATGAAACACTATTAAGTGGGCCACATCTCATCATCCACTCTGGAACTGAAGTGTCAGAGTCGGGCAGCCCCAAGGGAATACACATATTTGAACTAATGCCTCCTCATATGTCACTGCTAAAGGAAAAAGATGACTACTGAACTTTGCCAACTATGCAAGTTTAAAACAAAACAAAACATATGCTGCAGAGAACGGGAGAGACTGAGGCAGGAAAATTAGAAGTGCTGGATAGTTTAAAGTCCCAGTCAGCTTCACAGCTCTGGGGCAGCCTGAGCTGCAGGTGACCCTGCCTCAAAAGATGAGACAAAACAAAAACACCCTGCTTCCCCTGACATACTCCAGATATAACTGGTATGCTCAAGGGTAGCCAGAGAAGGTATAAAATACTTAGTTAAATTTGAATATAAAATAAGACACAAGTAAGTCTACTATAGTGTTTGCTTTTAGTGTACAGTTTCATATGCTATTGCCTACAGTGTATATATGTCTTATAAACAAGTATGTATTATTGGGGACATACATCTACTAAAAGATTAGCTAGCTGCTGTTTATCTGAACATGTAGGCATCTCATGCTTTCTAAATCTCACGGCCTTTTTCTCTGCAGGATCCCTTCTCACCTCGAGTGCTATGGTGCTTCAGGAGAGAAGGCCCTCCTGGGTACTAAAAACTCAATAATGAGTTTTTGTAAACAATGTTGTGAAATATATTTGCAAAGTGGCAGAAGGAACCAGCCTTAAGTGAATAAGCAAGGGATAGGAACAGCACGGAAACCACTACAGATACACATGCCCTGTATGTTACCTATACTGAGAATCAGTTTGACAGATTTTAATTAATTGGAAGAAGAAAACACAAAATACTAATTTTTGTATATATCAAGCATATCACCTTGATTCTCCCCTAAGAGAATTCTCATTTCCCAAGGACGAACTAGCTGCAGCTATGCAGAATTTTTCTCTCAGAAAGTGCTTTAGCTAAGGTGTTGAGACAAAGAACAATGGCAATACAAAGGTTTGCTATGCTGAGATTCACAAAGGAGTCCAGAGAATCACTGAAGAGATTGTATTTGGAATATTGTGAGAAGTAGGTACCCATTGAGTGTAGAATCATGGAGAGAGGAGGGTGAGCCAGGGTTTCTGAGAACTTCAGCTGAGGTGAGCATCTAGACACACGCCCTACACAGGCCAGCCTCTCGCCTCTCTGTACCTGCTTTGGGATTCTTGTCTTCTTTGGAAAGCAGTAGTTTGGGTACCTCAGTGGGTATGCTGTGTACTGCAAGGGCTGGGTCCACAAGGGATGCTAGTCTTTGCAGAAAGCTGAGTAATTGGCTCCGTCGGGAAATGCATCAGGACCATGACCATGCAGGTTCTTGGCTATGGAGTGTGACTGGGGAATTGCCCTCATTTCTTTGGCTGGAAATTTCTTAGGCCAGAATGACAATATAATGTTGTTCTTCACTCAGCTCAGTGTTCAACATGAATCAAAACTAAGGTTGTCAGAGAGAATTCCTTCTGTGGGTACAGTGAGGATGTCTTTATGTCACTTTCTTTAGTTAAAGAAGTCACTTATCCACACGCGATTGGACAAGCTTGCCGTTAAGCACCTGTTCTTCATTTTATTGTGGTGAGAAGGCAAAATGGGACGAGAGAGGATTGGATAACAGCAGTGTGTAATCTTTATAAGCCCGAAAGTCAAATCCTGGTCACACCAGGCACATATTAGGTCTATGGTTTTAAATCACAAAAAGATCTTATAGCCATTTTCCTAAAGCCTGCTTTTTTTAAAATCTCATATAAACATGTGCTATTCAAAGAAGATGGTTCTAATGAGCAAATAAAATTAAGAGGGGAAAATGTTTTCATAAATTAATAACATACTTTATAAATTTTCATTATGAGTGAAGTCAATTTTTCTCATTCGCAATTCCTAAATTGTTTCTAGGGTTTTTCTCATGTTTTATGTCTTTAATGGTGACACAGACTCAGAGAAAAAAATAGAGCAGTAATGGAAAACAGCAAATTCATTAGTTGTAATTTTTATGTTCCTATTCTCAAAGGTATAATTCAAATAGAGTTAACGCTAATGTAATAAACCAGTATATCACTGGCAGCTTCTCAGAAAAGAAAAGGGTGTTAGATTTATTACATAAAAATTCTACACATTGTTTTTCTTTTTCTTTTTGAAAAATGGTCTCACTGTTTGGCTTAAGCTGGTCTCAAACTCAAAGCCATCCTGCCTTGGTTCTAACGGTTATGCTGAAGAGACCAACCCTTAGATTTAAGATCTGAGGAGGTCCACATGCAAATAACCAAATGTTTTTCAGTAACTCAGAAGAATTTGGAATGCCCTGGGCATCTATTTGGTTTTGTCCCCTTCGCAAACAAAATCCTACCATAAACCGTAGTTTAAAAGTAAAAGAGAGAAAGCCAGGATTAGTTTTGATGTGTATGAAGACCTGGCAAGTCACAATTGGAGAATGCAGGTTTTCTCTGAGAACACCTTGGGGCAGTGTGCCTTGGGTGTTGACAGACATAAGCTCATCCTTCTGCCATGGTTCTAGAAACATGGACCACTGAGTATGGCTTTTAAAGCAATGTCTTTTAAACTTATTCATAATCATTGCAGATGAAGGAAAACAGGGCTTTCTCTAAAGAGAGAATCAAATGTTTGTGATAATTCATAACTGACACATTATAAGTGCCCTTATGGAAACAAAAAAAAAAGAAGGTAAAATCAAAAGCCAAACTAAATTTTAGTTCAAGAATTATATCCACTTGGCATAATAGCTTAAGCTGGCTTAGATTCGATATCTCCTCTATTAAAATTTATATTCAATATATCTCCTCTACCAAAATTTATCATGGAGCTCAAATAAAAGAACTATAGTAAGTGCGCAGGCAGTATTTAGCTATCCTATTACTGGTATGTCAGACACTGCACATATCCAAGAAACAGATGAGGCACATGAAAGCCAACTTCGACAGATTTGTCCCAAGTGGCTGCAGGCCCCTCTGGCTTTCCTGTGACTGCTGTATGCTATCAGAACACACTGCATTCTAAAGGCCAGCTTAAGCCTAATATTGAGACCATTTCTCAAAAAACAGAAGAAAAACAATATATAAAATTTTTGTGTAATAAATCTAAAACCCGGGCTGGAGAGATGGCTCAGTGGTTAAGAGCACTGACTGCACTTCCAGAGGTCCTGAGTTCAAATCCCAGCAACCACATGGTGGCTCACAACCATCTGTAATGAGATCTGATGCCCTCTTCTGGTGTGTCTGAAGACAGCTACAGTGTATTCAGAAATAATAAATAAATCTTTAAAAAAATAAATAAATAAATAAATCTAAAACCCTGGGAACCGTTTGTAGCAACACAGAGATGTGAGCTATTTACCACAAGTCCTGGTTAAACCTGGTGTTATCTGGGCTATGGAAATGGGAAAGTGGATGGAAAGACACTTAGTCCCAAAGGCACTGAGGGTCAGGTGCTCATAGGATGGGAAATGGTCAAGAATGGTCACTTCAGATCCTGGGAAAGGCATCAGAGTGCAGAAAATGCTATGAAGACAAACACATGTAAAGGGTTGGTGAAGTTACAGCAGAGGTTCTCAGCCTGTGGGTCTCGACCCCTGTCACAGGGATTGCATTTCAGATACCCTACATATCAGATATATATTACCATTCATAATAGCAAAATTACAGTTTTGAAGTGGCAACAAAATACAGTTGTGCTGGGGGATCACCACGACATGAGGAACTGTGTACTAAAGGGTCTTAGCATTAGAAAGGTCAAGACCCACTGGCCTAGAGTAAGAGCAAACGGAATACAACAAGCCCTGGGACAGTGTGAGCTGTATAGGTACTTACCTGGAAAACAAGATGGCTCAGTGCAGGAAAAGATAGTATTGCAAAGAAAAAGAATGCCCTGGGGTATAAACGAGTGAGGGTAATGATTCATAGCAAGACAAGGCTGAAAATGAGAGGCTAGACGGGTGACAGGTGGCACATGGGTCACTGGAAGGAGCTGTATCCAGCAGTTGGGATTAACTGCTGTAGCTTGCAGGGATAGGGTTGAATTTGCATTTAGGGAAAGCTTTTTGGTAAAGAAGACTAGATGATTTTTTTTTTCAGACTAGAGGTAGTACTGAGGCATAAGGACAGCCTGAACTAGGATCAAGAATGAGATAAAATGGGCTGGAGAGATGGCTCAGCAATTAAGAGCACTGACTGCACTTCCTATAGGCCCTGAGTTCAAGTCCCAGCAACCAAAGGTGGCTTACAACCATCTGTAATGAGATCCAATGTCCTCTTCTGGTGTGTCTGAAGACAGCTACAGTGAACTCATACACATGAAATAAATAAATAAACTTTTTTTTTTTAAAAAAAAGACAAAGAATGATAAAATGATTTGGACAACAAAGACCACCATTGAAAAGCCAAGTAGCAATGGCACAGTTACTCTACACTGTGAGCATCTCAAGGACAAACTATCCCGGGGTCTAGTACAAGGAAGAGCCTCAATACCCAGAGTTCACCTCTCCTGAATCACTTTCCTAATATAAGCACACACCACGACCTTCTTGATTCTTCCTGCACATGAGAATATACCAGACACTCGGAACACTAAAATCAAACAACAAACCACCACTGAAGAAGTAACTAAATGAAGAGGTAACTAAAACCCTCAAATAAAGCAAAGTCAGTTACTGGTTTGTTTTTTTTTGTTTTTTTTTTTTTTGCTTTGTTTTGGTTTTTTTTGTTTTGTTTTGTTTTAATGTGTATTTTCCAGTTTGTTTTAATATGAAATGTGATTTGTTTTGATATGAATTGATTTGCAGAGATGAGTTTAATCTCAGCTATCAACCTGCTTGGAATTTCCAAAAAATACAAAGCCACATCTCATGGTCAGCTCAGCTGAATCAGACTCTCAGAAGGTGAACCTGACAAGGACACAAAAATAAAATATCCCCTTTTCCGGGGAGCAGACCGACAGCCATGAAAGGATCCAGTACCCTCCGATTACTTAGAGATGAAGAGGCCCCAAAGCTGACACCTAGAAGGGCTTGAACTCAAGAGCATTCTGAGGGCAGACTATGTCTTCCAGGCTAATGGGCTGGGGAAGTAAACCAGCCTCCTAAGTGTGTGTTGCAGGGGTGGGTTAGATAATGTGATTAAATGATGGCTTTTCTTCATCAGGCCATCTAGTTACCCCATGTGTGCTACTCTAGACCATGTGAGCTGACAGCTGGCCCTGCCTGCATCCATGAGGACTGGGGGAGAGGAACATTGTCATTTATTACCGAACCTCTGGTGGAAGACAATAAACTCTAGACGTTAACTTTCTAAAATTATCTAAATATGAAGTTCCCCAAGTGACACAGAAGAATATGATCAACATCTGATGCTAGAACAATATTTTAAAATTATTGAATTCCTCAACATCTATGGTCATATGGTCGGCCCCCAAAATCACTCTAGCTAGGAAGCTGACAAATGTTAACTTCAGGCTGGTGGCTTTGGATCACACTGTGGTGTGTGAGCACATAGATGGACGTTCCCGAATCTCTAAAAGGAGTTGTGGCTAACAGAACTCATAGCCTGTTATGGATCCTGCTACACGTTTTCTCACTGTCAATCTCTGTGACATTCTAGCAAGCATCCCATTTATGCCCAGCCAAATGTAAACCCCTTTAACCAGTAATTCCCAAACATGGCTTAGATCAAAGGACTCCTTAGAGTCCTTCAGGAAACAGTTAACACAAAGCTACTCTGATTTAGGGGACTCCTAAAGACATCCATGCCTGTGACTGGTTTAACTCATCAGGATGGGCACATGTGAGCATGTAGCTCACTTTGTGTTTAGCATGCAGTGAGACCTTGAGTTCAACTCCCAGCACTTAAAATGACAGAACTTGGCATAAGGAGACTGCAAATCTCCCCCTGGTGCTTCTTAAAACAAGGCCAGAGCTGTTGGCACTGGGAAAGTGGGGTTTTTAGAGCAACTTCACCTTTTCTTCTCACCTCAGTGGAGCATAATTCGGGGTACTAGGGTCCCAGACGAATTAACAGCCACCAAAGAAACTCAGAGCTTCTCTGTCTTCCGGATTCTCTGCCTCTTAAATTCAAATGATGAAATTCATGGGCAAAGGGAAAGTGAGTTTAGAGGGGTTTTATTATAGGATTGCAAGTAGGAGTTTAAGAGAAAATGGGGTATCACCAAACCTAGAAGCTTTTTAGGACTCATGGCAGAAACTGGGGCATGGAGAGAGGACAGGTGGGTCTATGAAGGAGCTGTCCTGGTGCCTCTTGGTTTGATCATATCCTCATAAGTACTTGCCAGGCAGGGAAGTGCTCATTTAGGGAAAGAAAGACAAAAAGCATCCTTTCCTAGCCTCTGGCAGAGAGCCGCCCATAGAACCTAGGACATTTTCAGCTTCTAGCCAAGGACAAGAGTTGAAATGTTTGGGGTCCTTAACCTAAAGTATTTTTATCATGGGAAGGCTACCGGGGGTTTGCAGGCTGGGCACCTTCAACCCGCTTTTCTGCTTTGTCAATGGTAGTTTCTGAGATTCTCCCAGCTACCCCATGCTTCAAGCATGTGACAGAGACACCAGCATTGGGTGCTGTTCCATTCTGGGGTTTGAATGAGACTCTGAGTAAGATCATTTTTGACAAAAGGTCCTTAATAACATCAGCCATACAGCAGAGGTATGAAGGAGGGAGAGGGCGGGTTGAAGGAGAGAAATGCAGTAATAGGTTGTCTCAGGAAAGAGTTGACACAAAATTACTCTTCAAATATAAGCTTTATTAGAAGAAAGAGTCTCCAGGGAGACATGCTTGGGCCTTGAAGAGCAAGAGCATTAAAAATGGAACTGTATCCTACGTCAGGGGCAACAGGATGGAGCCATAAAGGGAGGGAGAGACTTCCCTTTAAAACTTCATTAAAAGCAAGAGACAACCTTCATGGACAAGATGACAGGGAGAGTTGAAGAAGAATCTTCAGAGAGATCCCCAGAACAAAGGGTGTGTTGGGAAGTTACATACCACGTGACTTTAGTTCAGCTCGGCCTACATAACAGAAAGCACAGAAGAATCAGACGCTGAGTCAGACAATAAATGAGAAGCTATAAAACTCCTGTACAGCTTTCCTCTCTTTCAGAAAGAGAGAGAGAGAGAGAGAGAGAGGGAGAGAGAGAGAGAGAGAGAGAGAGAGAGAGAGAGAGAGAGAGAGAGAGAGAGAGAGAGAGGAGTGGAGGGAGGCTTGGCCTAATTTTTCCAGATTGTGAGATCAGTCCCATTAGGGTGACCTGCATCTTAGAGTAGCAGGCCTATGTAGTCTGGAGCCTAGTGTGGGCCAGCAAAGGCATACTTAGAAAGTTTTCTTGGAGGAAGGGTGAGTTCGTACAGGGCAGAGGCGTAAGCTTGGTTAATATGTGGTCCATGTTAGCTGACTGAAGAAGGGAACCAAGGTGTGCCTGACTTAGGTTAGATGGCAGGTGGGTGGTGTGGGCCTGGGTGTGTCCCAGCCTTCTCTGCTTATGGGCTGGTTCTCCAATAGAAATTGATCTTCAAACAAAAATTTAACTACACAAAGATTAGGCTATCTGACACTGTTCCTTTATTTCAATGAAGGTGTGACCCTACACACTTAATAAATATGAAGTTAAACAGTCAAAGATGCTTCTGAGTACCACATCGCTGAACAGTCTCTCTAAGGTTATCAACAATCCTTCTCTACCCTGAGTGTGAACTTTGCCAGCTTCCACGTGGAGATGTAATCACAGTCCCCTTCTGAGACCTCATGTCATTATCAGATTCCATGTAGGGCCAAGGGGCACTTCGTACAGAACTCAGACACCCAGCGATGAAGACAGCATCTGTGGAACTCAAGACAGGAGAGCACAGATAAGGGGGTAGAGGCAGAGATGGGGCAAACCACCCCTCCTTTTCCTTCTTTGAAATTTTGATCAAAAGCTAAGTGACAAATATCTTTCAATCCTATCTGTCTCAGAGGGCTGCATGATAACTCCCCTTCCTGTATCTGGTACTTTTAAAAGCAAATCTGGAAACATCCATCCCACGGGGCCTCACTAGGAACCTACCATGAAGACTCAATGGTCACAAAGCTTGTGACCAAATTTGTTACTGAAGACAGAAGCTAAGAGGAGATGAAAGCACCCTGTGGGTGTTTTCATCCCCTCACACCCAAGAGCCAGGACCATCTGTGAGTGCCACCCTGTGGGAGAGGGGAGCCTGGAAACTCTGGCTGTGAACTGCCTGGGTCCCTTTGTAAGCAGATCTGCTGGGGGGGGGGCACAGAGCCTGCAGCTGGGGGCTGGGGGGTTGGGGGGCTGACTAGCCAAAGGCTGAAGCACTGAGACAGACATCTGTCCATGTCCCCAAGTATCACTGTTCAGTGCTAAATGCTGATTTTACACAATCTGCTATGTCTACTGTCTGCAGAATTAGGTAACATGGTGCCCATTAAAAGCAAATGCAGGCAATAGTGGAATTAAGTTGTTCGGCGAAGCTAGGACTTGACAATTTAGACTAAGTCAAATCCTTAGGGCAAGACCAACTTGGCATTTAGGAAGACTTGAAGCCATTTCACCCAGCAGGGGATGGACACTGTGTGTGCTGCAAGGTTTCTGTTGCTGGGAAGCCTGCCTTCCCACACAGCTCCCTCCAAAGGACAGTTCAGTCAATAAAGGGACCAGTCTGGAGCAGTCGCAAATGTGTTTGGCTCTAATATAAAATCAGCGGGAAAGCTTGATCCAGCCTGAGCCGGATGCAGTACGGGTTTCCTAGCCTTCTCCCGAGAGCAGATGCAAACTCTGGCAACAAAAGAGGCCAAAAGAAGAAAGAAGCCTGTGGTTCTTCTGCCCCTACAAGTAAATGGGGAGTGGTTTCCTGCTGTTCCCAAAGATGTTTGAAATGAAATGAGGGGTGTTCTAGGATATACAGACAAACAGGCAACTTAATTAACCAAACCACTTTAGAGCACGAATTAGAAAAAGACAGAACCTAGGATGGATCAATATAAGTTATATAAGTCCAGGGTGCCGCAGCAGACATAATACTGCCCCTTAATTGCACTAGAAGCACACCCCCTCACTGCCCCTCCCATGAAGGTGACCTCCCCAGTCAAGGGCATTCTGAGACCTCAATCTAGTAGCTACCTGTCCCCTAACGTTTATTTTTCAGAGCTCTGTGGGAAATCTGTCTCTCAATCCCAAGGCCCCTCTCAATCCTCAATACCTCAATCTCTTTTGCCTTACACAGTGGCTTCCCAACTAAGTAAATTCCTGCAGACTTGAATGTGAGGCTCATGAAGATGAAATGGCATATCTTGTTTGGTTATTTTACCTGCTCCCAGGCGATGCAGATAGGCAATAAAATTAATTAAATCAACACTCTCCATTACCACTCCTACTATTTCCCCCAGACGGTGTCATTCTTTCTAAGAAGAATTTGTTCTCCCCAAGGCTGTTTTAAAATGATAATATAGCCTCTGCTACAAATGGGGTGGACTAGTGGGAAGATGCGCAAACCTGCCTTTCCTCAATTTAATTAAACTCCTGTAGCAAGGGTCTCTCTTGAAGTCATGCTCTTTCTACTGGGTTCTGATGTATTGGAGAATCTTTACTGAACCTGGGGAGGAGCAGGTGATTTGCAAGGCAGAGCAAATGGACTTCTCTCGTTCACTCCTGCTCCAAAACCCAGAGGCCTACAGACTCCCTGTCCCCCACCCAGCAAGTGAGAAAGGTGGGATAGGGGTGGAGGTAGTTCCTTACAAACCCATTAAAGTTTTGGGTTCTTGCTACAGAAAATATGTACCACTGCATTTCCTATACATGCCAGGGAGTCCTCAGAGATGCTGTCTGTAGGTCACCACCTATGGTTCAAGGAATTACTTTCCAGAGAGCTCCTGCTGCGTGAGAACTGATTGGAAATAACATAGCATTCCTCTACCCTGTCTCTCCATCTCCAGCACAGTGGCCTGGATACAAGGCTGGTCCCATGTAAGGAAGAGGCCACTGTTCTAATTCCACTAACAACCTGGATGTCCCGTGACACTTCCCAATGTCTGGATTTCATTTCAATGGGCAAACTTTAGTTTCATACACTCCAGGCCAGGCACTTGCAGAGAGCCATCAGCATGTTACTGGGTAGCACAGGTGCCATGAAGGTGGAACACAGAAGGAATACCTGTGGGAAAGCCCATCAAAAGCCTGGGAGGTGGAGGATTGGATCAGTGAAGATGTCACTCCACCTACAACTGTGAATACAAACACTGCAGTGATCTTGTGTAATGTTGTATGGTGGCTTTCTGTTTCTTTGTTTTCCCCCTCTCCAGGCATAACATGATGCCATTTTGGACTTTCCCTCCAGTATCCATGGCAACCAGAGCAGAGCACCACAGTGGTAGACAGGTCTGTGATAATGGTATGAAGCTGTTAACACTCCCAAGGAGACTCAGGAAAGCTTCACCTGAGATTCTTGCTATTATCCCTCCAAATGTCCTCCCACTGTCAGTGACCTTGGGAGACACCAGAGTGGATAGGAAGTGGAAGGTTAATTGAAAGTGAGTCTGGATGATACAGCTTTCCTGAGGTCATCTTCCATGATGGGGTGGGATACCACTGTTTGGGTATCTCCAACATTCCTGTAGATACTCCATCACCTGTGTTCTATAAGAAAGCCCAAGACATGCACTGGTCTCACCAAGTTGAGCTTCAATGAATCTCACTTTGGTCTGTCCCCTGGAAAAGTTAAAGCAATACACAGGTCAGTGAGGCCCAGGGCTACTTAGACTATACCTAATAATTGCTAGCTGGTGTTGAGATCAGACGATCTCCTGCACTAAGTCCACATTTTATAAAACTGATTTGTGAGACTGTATGTGCCCTAGGAGACTCCATGTCGCAAGCACTTTTGATTTCATTTTGAAGGAGAAGGATGATTGCAGCCCTTGCGTAGACCCAGAAACTATGCCTCTGTCAGGAACCAGCCATCCAGCGCAGACTGATAAATGACTTATTTCTGGGAATAGAAATGGGGCCTCCCTTCTTGGTTTCATTGGGGTTAACTGAGACAGTAGGGGCACATGGGCATATGAAAATTATGTAAGGGAAGCAACACTCAAGAACTTATCAGACACACAAGACCAAGGGAAGGGTGTAACCTTCTTACCTGGCCCCTATCAAGTAAGGGACACCCAGCATTGCTCTCGTCAAGGACCTAGGACTCCCAGACTGTCCCTTGGTACTACACTGTTGACGTCATCTACTCCCTACCTGTCCATCCACCTGTTCACCCATCCCGACCTGGTCCTCCACCTCCTCCTCTCAGATCCTGATTGGATGCTTTCCGCCTGGCGTCTATAACTCTGCTCTCAAAACCTGCCGCCAGCAGTTCCCTCTCGGCAGTGGTCTGATTCGGTATCAATGCCGACTCTCAGCCCACTTTCGAAATCTCTTGAACCCTGCTGCAACCTCTTTAGCTTGCGTTATTATATAAACCAGACATATTTGGATACACATACTATGTGATGTGCGACATGAAAGTTAATATTAGTAATTAAGATTGAAATGAAGGAACCAGCCTGGGCCAGAATCTCAAAGTAGGTAGAGATTTGCTAAAGTTCTGTTTCTAAACGTGTAGATTCTTGTGAATTTATTGTTTTTCAGTAAATTCTGACATTGTGGAAAAAAAAAAAACCAACGTACTTGTCTCTGACTCTGACATGGTATTCTCAGGACAGAGAGGCCACTGCTATGGAGAGAGCGAGTTTGAAATGTGAAGTAAAGTTTAGGGCTCTCTATTTCCCAGAGCTCCAGGTGGCAGCCAACAGGAAGGTGGGAGTCTGGGAATGAGAGGATATGCTTATGTTTATAACGTTTTCAAGAGTAGATTGATGCTCTAGGGTGCTGTATGGCTTTGTCCCAAGGAGTATTTGTTGTGGGGCTTTGGGACTTAGGAAACCTGACCCCAACTCAAAGCTAGGAGCTGAAGAGATGGAGGGGAACCTTTATTTGCACAGTCTTGTCACTCATGCAGCAATTACGGACTGAGGTTTTAGAGCTCCTTTGTCTTAGGTTTGCCTCTCCCCTATGTGTGTATCTCAAATATCTCCACAGAGGCATGGCAGCTGCAGGGGTGGGGAGTTCTGCCACGACCTAACAGAACCTCCATGGAAAGCCACAGCTTAGCCTAAGATACAGGACTATTTCTGGAGTAAAGTATGAGACCTTCAAGTCAGCTTATCCAAGTGAACTTTCTAAAGTGCCTTTTCTTTTTAGAATCATTGCAGTGGTTGAAATAAATACCAGAAATGCCCTTGGAGTCGTGTCTCTAGAGGCATCTGCTCGGGAGATGATGTGAGCTGGGACAAGGGGCAGTCAGTGTGAGACACTAATGGGGAAGGATGGGGCAGGTAAGAGCGGTAAGTATATTCACAGATGCTCCCCCAAGCCATGAGTGAGGAAACCTCACACATTTACTGAACTTTTGGAAACGTGCCACAAAAATGCAGACAATTGCTAACATTTACTTCTAGGTTTGTTCTTTTGTAGCTTCTACTCCAGGTTACCAGCATTTTCTTTATGAACATATTGGCAAGAATTGGTTTTAGCCTCTATGGCTTTCACATAATGGGAGGGATATTGGAAGGGCACTGATCAGATCAATGTTTGTAGTTAAAGGCTATCCCAACCCAACCAAACTGTCATCATCCTCAGGAATTCTTCTGGGCCTGCTCACAAAAGATCATCACAGCTGGACATGTTGACTACTTTTCTTCACAGAAGATGGGGGCTGTCGGGTGCTGGGACCCTCACTGGAGTATCCAGTCACTGCTATGAACATGTTGTATGCAATCCTGTCCTAATTGCACCTGGTCTTTAGGGAGGAGCTGGAGGATACAGGGAAGGATGAAGGACGGAGATCCATCTACACAGCCATGGAGTAGGTGTTATCCCCACTGTGCACATGCCTTCCAATGTGACTACTTGAAAGTCACCCATGCTCCTGCTGTAACCCTTACCCATTGCTGTGTAAGAAAGCCTAACAAGTTCACTGGTCCCTGTCTCAGGGTATCTACTGCTGTGATAAAGTGCAATGATCAAAAGCAACTTGGGGAGAAAAAGAGTTTTATTTTCCTTACCCTCCCGTCCCACAATTCTTCATCAGAGGAAGTCAAGGAAAACATCCAAACAGAAGCTGATGAAGGCGCAATGGAGATATGCTGCTTACTAGTGTGTGCCTTGTGCTTTGCTTAGCCTACCTTCTTGCTTCTTTTCGTCTTCCATTTTTTTCTTTTATTGAGAAAAGATTATTTTCTCCCACTGATTATACTTTCCCCCTCCCTCCACTCCTCGCAGTTCCTCCCCACCCACCCAGATCCACTCCCTTTCTGTCTCTCATTAGAAAAGAACAGGTCTCTAAAATAACAACAAAACATGACAAAATACAATATAATAAAATGAAACAAAAACTATCATATCAAAGTTGGACATGGCAACCTTACAAGCGGAGAAGAGTCCTAAGAGCAGGTCTAAGAGTCAGAGATGCGCTCCTTCTCATGGTCAGGAGTCTAAGCTAGTAGGAGACTCTTGCAGGCCCCGTTCTCTGTGAGAACATGCTTGGTTGATTTCTCCTGGTGTCCTCCAAACACTCTGATACTTATAATCTTTTCACCTCCTCTTCTGTCAGATTCCCTGAGCTCTGAGGGGAAGAATTTGGTGGAGATCTCCCATTTAAACTCTCTATATATACATACTGTCTGCTGTGGGTCTCTGCTTCTGTTCCTATCTGCTGCCAGAGGAAGCTTCTCTGATGATGACTGGATAAGGCACTCACCTATGAGTATAGCAGAATATCATTAGAAGTCATTTCATTGATGATTTTTTTTTTAGACCAGTAGTATTTGGTTTTACCCTAGGTGGGCTATCTACTCTCTGGTTCTTGGTTACCCAAGCAGTGTCAGGCATGAGTTCCCATTCATGGACTGGGCAAGTTCAGCCTGCTTTCTTATAGAACCTGAGAACCCCAGCCCTGGTGTAATTCCACCCACAATGGGCTAAGCCCTCCCCCATCAATCACTATTAAGAAAATGTTCCACAGGCTTGCCTACAGCCCAGTTCTGTAGGCATTCTCATTTGAGGACCCCTCCTCTGAGCTTACTTTAGCTTGTTAGGTATACATAGAAGTAGCCAGCACAGTGTCCCTAGGATGAGCTTGGTGGCATAACACCTCAGTTTGTAGGTTCCTTCTTAGGACCTTAAGAGGAGGGATAGGTGTTGTTTACTTCTTTCCCATGGAAGGAATTTAGCAACAGTACCTAAATAGAGCAAATTTGCATCATTGGCTCTCACCTGTAAACCTAGCAGGTCAGATGGTCTCTCCTGTTCTCATTGGTGTGAAATGCAGTGATATTATCTCTAATGCACTTTCTACTAAAAAAGAAAAAAAAAAAGGCAGCTACTGAGGATCAAGCCATGCACACAGCCATCGTGCCTTGGTTTGGTGTGACTCTTTGACTTTCAGAAGCACTTTCTCTCACTTAGTCTAGATTAATGCTAAGAGTACAGACTCTAGAGCCAAATGGCCTTTCTCAGGTTCAGCTCCTGGTTCTACAGCATGCCCTGTAACCATATGCAAAGTAGAAACCCCACTGGACATGTGTCTTTTTTTTTTTAATCTATGCAGTGACAGCAGTGATTCTGTTCCCACGGGATTGCTATGAAGATTAAGAGAACTGCCAGCTTAGAGAAATGTTTGGTGCATCATGTATACACTGAAGACATGACCACTCTGTGATACAGCTAAGGATAAGGTTTTTATTGTAGATATGGGGGGGAGAGAAAGAGAGAGAGAGAGAAAGGGGGAGAGAGAGAGGAAGAGAGAGAGAGATTGAGAGAGAGAGAGAGAGAGAGAGAGAGAGAGAGAGAGAGAGAACAGTCAGAGGCATATGGAAAAGTTCAGAGCAGAGAAAAAGAAAGAAGTAGATGGAATATGGACAGTAGCCAGGATGTGGCCAGGGCTATCCATCAAGAGGGGAGAATAGCAGGGAAGAAAGAAGAGAGAACATAGTGTGGGAAGCATAGCAAAAACATAGAGAGGATGGGGCGGGGACCGGCTGAGGGAGGGTTATAAAGACATTGAGTAGGTGAGGAATTGAGGGATCCTGTGAGCTGGAGTAGTGGGGCAGGGGTGGGGTGGGGCGGAGTGAAAGGGGCTAGCATGCCAGCCTGGACTTTGAAATGTGTTTCAGGTACCTGTGATATTGAGGGAGCTTGGAGGCCAGCGTTTGCGCTAGGTGATGGGTGCCATGGTAACTGTCTGTCATGGCTGCCAGAAGTAAGCGAAATGACTCCTTTTGGTGGAGGGGATCACGTTTCAGAAGTTCCTGAGGAATACTGTCTTTTATCTAACCTTTAGAACTCCTTCCATAGTCCAAATTGAGCTCAGTTCTGGATATCTGGACCACCTTTTGGAGTTTCAGGTATTGGAGTTTCCTTTGGACTTCATACATGAAAACTACTAAATTAATATAAATTCTATTTACTCTGAAATTGAATCCATATGAAGATCCTTTTTTCCACTTGACTCTCTTCCTTTGCTGCTCTCAGATGTATCTTCTGGTTGTGTTATCTCTTGTGGAATTAATGTGGTTAACCAGCCTGAATTTGTGATGGCCAACTTCAGTGCATCCACTAGCTGTGGCTGAGAGATGCTGTCTGAGGTTCATCCCCACTGAGGTATCTTTCTTAGCCGTTTCGTCCCGCCGCCCTCCACCTTTCCTCCTCATCCTACTCTATCTAGAACGGCTGCCTCCCATCACTCTGTTTCTTAGGAATACTGTGTGGGCGGCACATTCTGCCCAGTCCTCATTTCACAGCAAGTGGATGCCACTGGGAACTCTTTCCTCCTCCCCATCAGGTACTGTGAGGATGCACAATCCATTTACATCCAGAGCTAGAGGTGAGCATGACATACCAGCTCAGGTGGCTGGACTCTCCTCCGGCTGAGTCCTGGGGCATGGACATGATGATTCGCTCCTTCGCTGTGCAGCAATGACATGACTTAACCCGCAGCTCCTCACCCTTCCCAAGACCCAGCCCCATCTTCTTCAATTCTCTAAGTCCCATTTCCCCTTCTCTCATCCAGAGTCAGTTTCTGTTTGCTACCAAGGATTTCATAATCGATATGATGTTTCAGACATATCAAAATCAAAATAATTGTTTCCTCTGTATTCATGAAGCTCAAATATGTTTAAAAAAAAGAAAAAAAGAAAGAAAGAAAAGAAAAAAAGAGAGAGACCGTCTGTTGCATGCTGAGATAACACTAAGTGAAAACACAAGCACTTCTTGGCTCTCATCCTAGCTCAGGACTTACTGTAAACTCAGGGCAGATTACTAATTAGATATCACTGGTTTTCCCTGATTCCAGCTGATTTGAACAGCTTTTATGTCCCAGATTTGAGGAGGATATACAGTGAATGAGTATTTATCTTCATGAGAATTTATGTTGAGTCTAGAACTTAATAAATTCCTCGTGATGTTAGCCGATATGGTCCCCATTATCTGATGAGTTCATATTAAGTCAGAACGAGCAGGCTGGATGCTCAGAGTCTGAAGAACACCCCCATCAAGCCACTGCGCCGACACTGTGTGACTTCCACAGTGGTTCCATTCCTCTGCAATAAAATACAGGGAAACAGATGGATTGAGACGTAATGAGTGTATAAAGAGCTGTGGAATCCTTAGACAAAAGGTGCCCCTGGGCATGTATATCACATGACAAGCCAGTGAGGGTTATTAGAGGGCAGGTTTTATATTTTTAATATGTTTGAAATGCTTTTCTTTTTGTCAACAAGTAAAATGAGGGAACTGAGGTGGCGTTCAGCAGAGCCCCATAAACAGTGCTATAATTACCTCTCCTTCGACTCTCCTGCTATAGTCAACTCATGTCACAAAGAATTTGAAAGATAAAAGTCCTCGTTCCCCCACCCCCCCACCCCAGGCTTTAATTTCAATAATCTAACACACCCCTCTGACTTCCCTGACAAGAGCATGCCACGCCTATTTTTGTGACTTGGATGAATTGGATGGTAGAGCATTCATTTTTAAATAAGCCTCAGCCAGAATCAATGTCTGTTCTCAGCTGGGTCATTTTTAGAGTGTCTCAAACTCCATGATATATCAGAGAACACCAAGGTCATCTAGTTGCCCTATGCAGAGAAGGTCTCCCTTTTCAGTCATCAAAGGGAGCATCATGTAAATAACCACAATTATGTGCCGTGCTTGATGGACACTTTCGGAAACAGCAGTTTAGAATTGGGACTTGGGTTTTATTTATGTTTCTGGCACTTATTAGCTATGTGGTCTTGACAAATTACTTTTAGTAATACAAAATGATACATAATTTACAAGCCACCACATAAAGAGTATCTGACCCATGGAATATTTGTCTCCCTTCCTAGTTTTTTTGATGAAAGACTGTCTAACCCGTTGGTGATTCTAGAGCTCTCAGTCTTTCAGACCGTTCTCTTGGAGGTCAAATCAAGTTTATAAGAGATGAACGAGTTAAAATTTTGCTCACTGTTTCTCAGACAGCTCAACAGCATTAACAAGAATGTCTGAACAGTTTCCTTATTTGAATCCTCCACTTAAGAAGTCCATGCTGTAATGAGAACTAACAAGACCAAAAACAGAACCCAGGAAAGCTGTTTCCCAATTTGCTACTCCAAGGGCTCCAAGCAAAAGCCAAACAAACCCACAACCTTCTGATGGCCCCTGGAGGCCACCTGAGGCATGCCACCTTCTGGCGGAAGCTCATAGAGAGAAAACTGTGGAAAAGAGAAGCTAAGAGTCTCACTCCTGCAAGTATGGGGGATGGGGGAATTATAACCAATTTCTGCCTACAAGAGGTATATATTCACGTTCCATGGAATTATTATCTCCACTAGAGTTTTTATTTCTTTGTTAGAAACCTAGTTCTTTCTGTATTCCATTTCTTCATTTCTTTCTTTCTGAATATATACATATACATATACATATCAAATATATTATATATATTTGTATTTTCTCCTATAGAAGATGTGTCTATATGTCTGAGTTCATTAATGTTCTATGGCTTGAGATGCCTGACTCCTTTAGAAAAAAACATAACAAGCATTAAGAAGAGGTCATAAAAAGCCAGCACTCCAGGAGACACAAATCAAAACCACAATGAGACATCACTTTGAATGTGCTAGAATGGTCATAAATAGCAGGTGCTGGTGAGGCTGTGTGGACTCCGAAACTCTAGTATACTGTTACCCTCTTTGTAAGAATGAGTAACACTACACCAGCACCAGCAACAACAAAGACAACCCAATGGTTTTCCCTATTCTACTTTGTCTGTATACACCCTCTGAAACAGCAACAAAGTAGACGGTAAGAATGGGTCGCTGCACACACATGCAACACTGTTCCCAATAGCTAGATAGAAGAGCAAGCCAAGTGCCACCAACAAATGCACAGATAAACAAAAGTGTCAGGTCCAGGTACACTGTGGGATGCCTTTCAAATAAAGGATGTTGTAACTGGTACAGCAGCATGTACAAACTCTGAAGATACTAAGTGACATTTACCACCCCAAAAGGACAAACGTGATATATTTCTACGCATGTACAGCACTCTCAGAAGCCAAATTCGTAATGAGAAAAGCAAGAGGTCAGTCAAAAAGGATGAGATAGAACCAGAAAGAAAAAAATGGAATACAAAAAGCATTGGGGTCCTTAAAAACAGACAAACTGAAAACTCTAGTAGAGCCAATAATTCCACAGAATATCTGATTATGGGACCACCAAAATCCTAATGTTTCTCCAGATCATCTTAAAATCAATAAGAAGAAATAAGCTGCCTGTAATCCATATCCACGGTGTAACTTTGAGTCTATTGCGAGTGTTGATTTGCACATTTTAAGGAAATAAGCACCCAGAGGTCAGAGCCAGTTCCAGAATCCATGTTATACAACAGAACTAAGCAAAAACTGTACAGAGGATGAACTTTAGACTTGGGAAGAAAAGAGATCCATAGTACAGTTAATCCAATCACTGGCTTGCAAACTGATAAAAATGAAGCAGGACAGATACCATTTGTATTAGTCAGCTATGCACTGCGCTAGCAAAACACCTGAGATAATCAATTTTAAAAGAGAAGAGTTTCATTTGGCTCTCATTCTTTAAAGTCCACAATCAATTGCCTTTATCACTTTGGGGCTGTAATGAAGAAGCACACAATGGGAGGGAACGTGTAAGTATCTAGGTAGAGTATGTGCCTGCTGACCCCCATAGCCAGGAAAGAGCACCAAACGGGGGGAGGCATGTGTCACATTAGCTTCTTCAAGGGAGCTAATGTCCAAGAACTAGACAACTTCCCAGCACACCTCACCAGTTGAAGGTTCTAGTTCCTCTGGACAGCACTAAGCTAGCTACTGGGTCTTTAACATACCATCTCTGGAGAACATTTGTGTTGAAACTATAGCACAATGTGATATTATTTATGGAGATTCTAAAAATTCATGATAATATCTATAAATTACGGATAAAAGTTCATGAACAGTCATCATAAAAACCAGAACAGTAAGGACAAACACAAAATGCTGGGCAGGAGAGATGGCTCAGCGGTTAAGAGCACTGGCTGCTCTTCCAGAGGTCCTGAGTTCAATTTCTAGCAACCACATGGTGGCTCACAACGATCTGTAATGGGATCTGATGCCCTTTTCTGGTGTGTCTGAGGACAGCTATAATGTACTCATATACATAAAATAAATAAATAAATCTTAAAAATAAACAACAACCAACCAAACAAACAAAACCATCAAATGCTTCTGTAGGTTTAAGGGAAATGGAATAAAGCAGGAAGGAGCTCACAGGTGCCTCTCAGTATATACATGTGTGTTCCATTTCCTTTAAAAAAAAAAAAAAGGATCAAAATGGATTAAGTTAAGCAGAGCTGGAGAGATGGCTGAGCAGTAAGAGTACTAGCTACTCTCCCGAAGGATCTGGGTTCAATTCCCAGCACCCACATGGCAACTCACAACTGTCTAAAACACCAGTCCCAGAGAATCCAACATCTTCACACAGACATACATGCAGGCAAAATGCCAATTCACATAAAATAAAAATAAATTATAAAAATAAATGAGTAAGTTGGAATTTAGCAAACATGGGGTCTATTCTGGTTTTATTAGTTTTGACCTTTTCAGTGCTTTGCCATATTTTGTATATATTTACATTCCTCCAAGATTGCAAGTCAGTGCAGGGTGGCCTAGGT
Organism: Grammomys surdaster; assembly: GCF_004785775.1. NCBI lineage: Eukaryota > Metazoa > Chordata > Mammalia > Rodentia > Muridae > Grammomys > Grammomys surdaster. Next base: position 7,142,506 of record NW_021604594.1, read on the forward strand.
GATTCTTGGGAAAGAAGTGAGACCATTGTACACAGGAAAACATTGCTTTACTGCTGAGCAATGGGAGTGCATAAAGGAACCTGGACTTAAGACATAGCTAAAAGCTGGTCTCCATCAATTGAAGATATGTGACAGAAAGGCAAGGGGTGGGGTGGATGGCCGCTCACCGTCATGGAACCCGGAAGAGGAGAGCATCGTAAGCAGAGAAAGGACTCAGTGGTGGATTGTTTGAGCTTTGCAGTGCTGATTGGCTGTGGGTGCTGAGTCTTGGAGGGGGCTGGGACTATGAGCGTGAAGTTCAGAGAGGAGGCAGATAGGCTCTGTATGAAGAGTTCGAGTTCATAGGAGAGGTGATCGTCTGGGTCTTAGGTGATATAAGTATGACATTCAACAATGGTGCATGTTTGCACCTGACATGTGAAGAGCATTAAATCGAGGTTTGTCAAAACGAGACAAATGCGGTTTTCACTGCTTTAGCAGCTCTGATTTGGGGTGAGGGAGGGGAGGGGGAATGGGAGAGATGAGGCATTCCTGAAAGAATTATTGTCAATCAAGACCCCAGACAATCTGTTCTACCGGCTTTCTCACCTCAGTGCCTACCCTAAGCACAGCAGTGCTGAAGGCCAGCTCTGAGAGCAGGCTGCTTTTAGGCTGTAATCCCCAGCCTAGGTGGGGTACACAAACACTACTTTCAGAATTACCCTGCACTTACTTAAACGCTCTGGGTTTCCCATCTCTTCATTTTAAATAATTTTACTTTGTACCTTATACCATGAAGTTTAGTGTGATAGTGAAGAATACGCATGAGCAGATGGGATACAAGGAGGCCATCATGCCTTGTGCTTCTTTAAGTATAATTGTTGGTGTACAACCATGCCTTTTTAAAGACATATGGAAAATCTAACCATCATCTGGGAACAGCAGATTCAAATGACCTTGGATGTGTGAGGACAAAAAATCAAAATACCTCAGCAGAACCCCCCAGACCACCAACAATTTGCAGAAAACAGCCAAAACAAAAAAATTAACAAGTTCCTCCTAGGACAGGGTGACCACGAATGTAGGAACAAGCAAGGACAGGCCTAGACAAGTCTAAACATGCCCAAATGAGAAATGGGCCATTTGGTGTTTTTCTTCCCCTATCAGGAGGTCTGAGGTTTCATGGCCAAAAATAGGAGTCATCATGACCACCAAGAAAAGTTTGCTATGCCCGCCAAAATGATAACTTACACCTATTGCTGATGTTTAAAATACCCAATCAAATGTAACCGAGCCAAAGTTTCCCGTTCTTCCCTTCCCCCTGTGCCGCTTCCTATATAAACTTTTAACTGTCAGAGCTCGGGGTCGAAATCCTTCCCTTGCATGGGATGCGTTTCGACCCGAGGGCCCCTCGCCTGTAAACCACCTTTTGCTATTTTGCATCAAGCTGGTCTCCGTGTTTCCTTGGGTGCGCGCAACTCCGGGTGAGAGTGGGGTCTCCCCTCGGGGGCCCCTTACAGATGGCTTGCCCTGCTGTGCAGCAGTGGAGATAAACTTTTATAGCAAGAATGGGGGCGCTCTATCAAGTACATTTACTAAGCACTTTGGCGAGTGTGTGAGGAAAGTGGGCGACAGTGAAGCATTCAGATACTTTCTCCAGGCTTCAGATGTTTCAGTGTTCTTTGCCTTAGGGTCAGTGCAGGATAGAGGTGGGCCAGGCTTAGCCGTACATTTCCAGAGTTTTACCTACCTAATAGCCACTGGGATGTCCGGTCAAACCGAGACAAAGGAAACAGCAAAAGGATGGCAGCCCAGGGTACTTTTCATTTTAACCTGCAACATCCCATTTCTTCGAAACGGCGACGTTGATGTCCTACTCAGTTGAAGCTGAACCATCTACAGGATCTTTAACACCGCTGTGGGATCTTTAGGGAACTTCCGGTCTGTACAGGAACACTCCACAGCTCTCATCGTATGATCAGAACTGCCTTTGAGTAATTGCCAGAGTCCCAAGGGTCCTGGGCCCAGTGGAATTCTGTGCTTGTTCTGTACCAGCTCATCTCAGAGTGACTGGTGACAAGAATAGCCCGTGTTTTGCATTTGAACCAGATTATTTTGAACAAGGAAAAGAACAGTGTGCTGAGAAACTCGAAGAGCCAAAGAATTACCCTTCTCTTTCCCTTTCCGTTAGTGCTCTGTATTAGCTAGAAATGACAATAAAACTTGTGACTTCCAAACTTTCCAAAAAGAAAGGGATTGATCGGACAACCAATGCTTCTCTCTTCTGTAATGTCTTTCTTACTCGTTAGTAAACCCCAAATAGCAAGTGTTGGTAATGTGTGTGTGTAAAAAGAAGTGAGTAAAAGCCTTTAACTGTACTTTAATTGTTCAAGCAAGAATGAGATACATATGCACACATGAACTACAAAACACCAGTAATTCTACATACGAATTTTCGTTATGATCCGTGCTGCACAACATAAAGGTAAGTGATAAAATTCATTTTTTTAGAAAAAGAATTCATTCCTTAAAACGATGATTACTTTTGTGGCGGTTTAATTGCAAGATGTATCTCATAGTCTCCTGTCTTACCTATTGCTATAAATTACAACCCTGAACATAATTTTAAAGAAACATACATACAGTTGTACTTTTATTGCCAATTTTTCCCCTGCTGTTTGAACAAAAGTGCACGTTTTTACGGTGGCCAGGCAGCCAGCCCTGGTAGGTTTCTTTTGTTTCTGACCTTGATACACATGTTTCTCCTACTCATATAAGCCACCCAAAGCGTCTTATTCTTCCACGATCACCCATCTACAGATGAGAATATTCACAGAATACGGGCAGGCACCAGAGCACAGAGCGATTCAGAGAGGCTTAAACATCATGCTGAGGCTTTAGATTTACATGATGAGATTTAGATGAACACTGACCTCACACCCACTACACACTGCAGACAGAAGTAAAATCCTTGGCGTCTGCATATTGGAACACCCCATCCATACCCTCTTTCTCTTCCTCTCTGGCCTAAAACATGAAGTAGATTAACAGAGAACTGACCCTCATTCCCAGCCTGAACCTCCTACACTCAGTCAATGACAAAATTCTTCCTGGTTGTTTTTAGAGATAAGCTTTCTCTTACATGCTGCCACCCTCTCCTTCATTCCTTCACCCTCTGTCTACCTGGTTTTCCCTCAGATACGGCTACCCCACCTCAGGCTAAGACAGAGGGGGCTTCCAGGGAGCATCGAAGATCAGGTCTGACTTTGAGTACTGTCTGAAAACGTGATTGTTTTCCTTCCAATATTGTCATGTTATTCTTCACCGTCATTGAGACTGGGGAGTGTTTTGAAGTCTTTGTGACCTTTGAAGTCTGGGTGACCCTAAAATGCCTGATCCAATCTATCCCAGTAGTACAAGAGTTTACAAATCACCTAGCAATGAGCATCATCTCAACTTGACTGCAATGGCATTCAGGAGCTTCAGGCCTCCAAGAACCACACTACCGCCCCCTGGTGGATAAGATAATGCAGCCACGTCCCCAGGCTTTAAAAAAAATTTTTTTTCTCCATTTTGGATTCATGTTAATACAAAACATTCTCTTGTGAATGAAAATTTTAGATTCCTACATATGTTTCTGAAGTCCATACATTACAACATACATTTGTTCTCTTTGATCCAATTGTACATGTTCATTTCTAGTGAAATCTATATTCCTTTGATTTTTATATAAGTAGGCTGGCTCTGATGTAAAGATTCTGGGCTTCATAGGTGCATAGGGTGCATAATAGTCCAGAACTTATGTCAATCACGTGTGCCTATGTAGGTATACATGTTACTTGGAGAACTTGTCACTCCCATCAGATTCTTGAAGATCTATTATCTCTGACATGATCCATTATTTGTCGGACAACGAATTCAGTTGCTTGTAGATCTAGGCAGGGAACAGCCCTTCTATACTTAGAGAAGGAAGGAGATGTCAGGGGCAGCCCTGCTTACCCACTGAAGGCCTAAAATCAGCCATAGGCCTAAAATCAGCAATGGGCCTGTCATACATGTATACTAACACCAAGTCTTGGGTCTCAGTGGAAAAAACATTGAAACAGATGGCTATAAGCTAATGTAAACAGGCAGCTTTTGTGGAAATTTACAAGCCTGAGTAGTCATAGACCTTGTAAATAGGTAGCCTTGGCAGACAATACCAACTTAGATAAGGACAAGCGAGTCATAGGCAGAGTCATAGTGACTTGTCCCCTGAACCTTCACCCAGCCAATACCCGGTTCTGATGATACCTGTATTCCTCCTAATCACCCACACTCCAGTGTCATTCCCTTCCCCACATCCTGCCTTTCTGTGTTTATAACCCCTGTGTGAATGAATTATGATTTGAGAAAAAATAAATTATAAAAAAAAAAATCTAGGCAGGGAACAAGAGCCAAGTGGGTTCCTTGTTGCCTCTCTTTCAAAATGACCTTGTAGTTACTTTGAATCATCTGGTCTATTTCTTCAAGGGGGCCACTACAAACTACAAGTAAGTTATCTCTCCAGATTATAACTTTACAGTTACTTAATTATAAATTAATAACCTTGTCTGCCTTATAAATACTTGCAAGTTAAAGGCACATATTCACAAAACTTGCCAAGTAATTGGACATTTCTGTAAACTTATCAAATCTAATTAACAAAAGTTACATTGAATGGTGAAACCATCAGCTCTTTTATGTTTAATTAAAATTGCTTCTTTTAATTATTTTAATATCTCTATAGAGCTTTTAGGAAATCATTCATTTTTATCAAAAGAAGAGAGAAGGAAGGGTTTTCAGAGAGATTTCACTACACTTCATGTATTATAATGGTGGGTACCTGTCATAAATGTGGCATAGACTATACCTATAAAATATACACCATGATTGCTACATGTAAAGTAGGTCTGTCACACATAACTAATGTATTGCTGCAGTCAGTAATGTTGACCATAGGGAGGCTATGCATATGTGGGAGCAAGGGTGATATGAAAAGTCTCCCTGTTTTCTGTTCAATTTTCCAGTGGACCTAAAACTGCTTTTGAAAATAAGATCTAGTGAAGAGGAAGAAGGAAAGAAGGAGGGAGGGGAGGAGGGAGGGAAGAAAAAAAGAAGAAAGGAAGGAAAGAAAGAGGGAGGGACAGAGACAGAGAAAGAGAAAAGAAGGAAGGGAGGAAGATAGGCAGGGAAGAAGGGAAGGAAGGATGGAAAGGAGGGAGACAGGGAGGCAGGGAGGGAGGGAAGAAACAAGGGAAGGAAGGAGGGAGGGGAGGAAGGAAGGAAGGAAAGAAGGAGGGAAGGAAGGAGGAGGCAAATGAAAGAAAGAGAAAGAAAGAAAGAAAGAAAGAAAGAAAGAAAGAAAGAAGGAAAGCAGGAAAGAAGGAAAAGAAATAAGGACTTTTAAATACTTCAGCAGATAGCTAAGGGCATGCCTTCATGAATTTACTATGAAGAATGCATTTATGAAGACCTAGCTAATCAGTTCCAGGAACAGGAGACACAGAGCCACCCAAACTCATGGTTAAATCTCCCAATTGATAGAGTAAACTGCTGACAACAGAAACGTTTGTATTGACCGAGCACTGTGCTTTGATTAAGTTTGCTCATTTATTTTATAAATCTGCTGTAAAACCATTAGAAGAGTTTTATTACTCAAATTATGAGGCTGAGTCAGAGTGGCCTTTAAAATCTATAAATTAATTAGAACTCTATTTCAAGAGCTCTGAGACTAGCCAGCCCTTTCATTTAATGAATATATTTCCTTTCTCTATTACAAATAAATTGTGATTTAGTTCACAATTTCCCCAGCTTGCCATCACTCACATGCATGGTACTTGCATAGATTACCAAATATAATTACACATTTACTGTCCGTAGGAGATGAGAAAGGCTTATATAAGCACATTAGAGAAGAGGCTGCAGGCATTGAGAGCGTTCTGGATTCGGCACATGATTTAAAGCATGCCCGAGCAAAGGTGGAGTTCTGAACTGTCTTTACACTACATTAAATACTCTTTGCCTAACTTAAAACTTCACGGGGATAGATAAGTTCTCTAAGAGAGCGTTCTCTTTTTATCCAACTTAATATTTTTATTTATTATTTGCAAATTCCACATAACACACCCCAGTCACATCCCCCTACCCTTGTGACCTCTTCCCAGTTTAAAAAAAAAATAAAGGAAGAAAAAAGTCCTCTTTGTGTTGCCCACAGACTCCCTGAAGCATGGTCAAACTCGCAGTGGCCAGCCCCTTAAAAATAAACTGAGTCCTTCCTCACTATGCCTTCCTCACATTCAGCAGTGGAGAGCCACACCTCAGCATTCCATCACAATTTTGAAGAGTTTTTTCCTATGGCTTCCCGTATAGACTTTCTTTGAGGGGGATGGGAGGAGGTGGGGGGAGGTAGAAGGCAGAGGAGGGAAGAGAGGGGAGGAGGGGGAGAGGGGAGGAGGTTTGTCTTAACTGAGAAGAAGTCACAAGCATAGGGGGATGGACCTGGGAGGACTTGGAAGTGTGTGTGATTGGGATGCATTATGTGGACCTTGCAAGTAATAAAAATATTATGTTGGATTAAAAAAGAGAGAGAGAATGATGTCTTAGACATACAGGGGAAGCTTTCTTTGTCTCTCACTCAAGAGATCATTCTTGTTACACTTTCCTTTTTATCTATGGCTTTATACACAAGATTGGATGCATGTTCCTTTCTAATTGCATACAAAGCCATACGAGATACTGTACGTAGCTGGGGTGGGGCTCACTCCCTGCCTCTCTCTCTAGGTTGTAAGTTGGTTCAGGGGTAGGTACAGGACCATGCTTGGTTTAAACTGGGAAACAGATTTCCATCTTGGCACACAGGAAGAACCTGTGAGAGGCTAGGACTGCCACCAAAGAAGACAGAGTAAAGGACAAGAGGAGCTGACTCTAGTGGACTTTTGGACCCCTGTGTCTAGTCAACATTCGCTAATACCTTAATTTTCCTTTCGATAAGAACAATAACTTACTAAATGAGCTGTATTTGTTTTCCATAAAAAATGAGTCCTGGTTCCTGATTTCATCCTAAAAATTTCTGAATTATGATATGAATGTACCTCCTAGAAGTATATCTGTTAGAAACTAAATCCCCAAATTCATATCTTAATTCACAGACAGGGCACTGGGGAAGTGACTAGTTTGGGTGTGAGGGTTGCGGCCTGTTAACAGTCTTATGTGGCTTTATAAGGGCGTAGACAACCCTAGGCTAGTGTACTTGCTGTCTTGGCATGCATTGGCCCCTGCCGCATTGTGACACACCAAGAGTGCCCCCACCACAGATCAACGTTACATAGCTTCATGTCTTGGTCCTCTGATCCATGGTTTCTTTATAAAATTTTTTTTCCTATCGTATTCTATTCTAGCAACATAAAGTAGACAATTTACACTCAGTGAGAGACAAGATATTCTTAGCAGAACCCCCAAACCCCATAAAACAACATTGTTGAGACGAATTAACTGATAAGAAGTAGAAACCAATTTCAGTCTTGTAATTTGGAAGAAATATTTATTCACTCTCCTCTTACAGCTTCATAGGAACTGGAGACAAAGACAATTGGGTCTTGGGACTCAGACATTGTTTTTCTTTTTAGCACATTCTAGTTCTTTACTTCTTCCTTTCAGCTTGACACCATTGTTGCAGGCTGACAGCTCTCCTCCATTTGGAGATAACAAATCCACTGCCAGTTCCAAATTGGCATCCACAGTAGCTTGCTATGATATTTACAGGAAAGGCTGGACTCCCTCCCAGCTTCATTTACCCTGACTGTCTCTTGCTGGATTGTGTTGCAAGGAGGACCTTTCTCCTTGGTTCTTGTCTTGGAAGAAATAACTCAGACGAAAGACACAATTTAGGCAGAAGTTCATTCAGCAGAAGAAAGCAAAGTGATTCGACATTCCAGAGAGAAATTAGAGCAGGCTGATTCCAAAAGAAGATTAACATCCCAATGGGCTCTGCATTGCAGAATCTAAAGATGCTCTTAGGATCTTCATGAGATAGATAGCATATGATGATGCTTTCCCCCTCCCAAAATCATGGCTGAGCAGATCTCATTGTTAGGGTATTTTTTTCCTATGGTCCTTTTGAAACGCTCACAAGAGGAGTCAAAGGCACAATGCAAATGAGATTGTAACAATGTGAGGGTCTTTGAGGATGCTGACTCTTGGTGGGTGCACATGTATGACAACCGTCTGCCTTGGTGCCTAAGTGTAGCAGGAACAACCACACCAGAGCTTCAAGGAGGCTTAGGCACAAAAAGGTATTCTGACTGTAGGAAGGCAGATCTACCAAAAGATAATTGAAGTTTACCATGCTTACCTCAAACCTAGTTTTCTGCCTCCTTGATCTCACCGTCATCTATGTGACGTGCCCACCTCTGTCAATCAACAAATTGCTTCTTGTGATTAACAGTCCCAGTAAAGCCCCCAAAGAAGTCGAACAAACAAAAAAGAGAAGAAGCAATTTCCCTGATAGAAAAACAAATTGTTTAAACTTTTAGTTAAGGGACCCAGATTCACAACCCATGCTTGTCTCTGTCCCTTTCCAATGCCCCACTAAGATGAAAGAATAAGCCAGTTAAAAATATGAAATTGGACGAAGTAGTATCCTTGGATGAGAAAGCACACCGTGATGTTGGAAGGCTAAAAACAAATGAAGGGAACAGAAGCCTGGGAGGCACCTAATTAAAGGGGGTTACCAAGTGTTGAACGTACTGAGTAAGAAAAGATGCATATTGATTCATAGCCACAGGAAGAAAGAAGATATTTAAGAAGAATAAAAACAGTAGGTTACATTTAAAAAGATCAGAAGCTGAGAATGGCATTGAATTTGACTTATTCTGAGGCTTTGCAAATTGGTGGTCAGCAAAGAATAATCCATTCGATGTGACAAGGTGGGATATGTGTGAGTTTCCCATCTACCCCTCACACACAGAGTACAGAACAAAGTCATGTTTGTCTATGTAAACTATACTTCATACCCTTCACTGAAGAATGAGCCCCACAAAAATCAGCTGTAAAATCAAGTATGGTAGTGTGTGCTTGTCATCCAGCACTCAGGAAGCTGAGGTAGGAGGATTCTGAGTTCCAGGTCAATCTAAACTACACAGCAAGACCCTGTTTAAGATTAGAAAATTAAAACCAAGTTAGAAAGAATGAAACCTAAAATCTGAAGGGAAGTAGAGCCAACCTCACACAGCAGCAAAAGGGTGTTCCAGGAAGTTTGCTGTGTGGCCTGTATTTGAGTAAGACTGAGAGTCTCTGCCAGTAGATAGGGAAAAAAAAAAGCCATTCATTAGAATAGCTGAATTTATGGAGTCTTTTGTTTTTGGAGTAGCATGTGGAGGATTCAAGAGGAATGAATGGTGTTAAGTGAAACCACTTAGCAAGGTAAAAACTGCCTAGAAATGGGAAATGTACCAAGGTTAACATAGTATATAATTGTTGACTTGATTAAAAACTGAGATGGATAACAGCGAATGGGTAGGAAGAAGAGTAAGGAGGCAACTTAGTTATTTTCTACTGCTGTGAAAAAGCACCATGAACAAGGCAACTTTTAAAAGAAAACATTTAATTTGAGGCTTAAAGTTCCAGAGGGTAGAGTCTATGACTATCAAGTCACAAAGCATGGCAGGAGGCAGGCAGGCATGACATTGGAGCAGAAGCTGAGAGCTTACCTCTGACCCATAAGCAAAAGCCAGAGAGGGAGAGAGCTAACTGGAAAACGGGTGGACTTTTGAAACCTCAAAGCCCCCACCCTCAGTGACACACTTCCTCCAACAAGGCCATGCCTCCTCCAAAAAACCACACCTCCTCCAATAATGCCACACCTCCTAATCCTTCCCAAACAGTTCCACCGACTAAGGACCAAGCATTCAAACATATGAGCCTATGGGGCCCATGCTCACTCACATGTAACATAAGACGATGGATTCTAAGCCTTGTGTGGTGGCAGGTGCCTTTAATCCTAGCACTCTGGGGTCAGAGGCAGGCAGACTTCTGTAGGTTCTAGGCAAGGCTCATCTATATAATGAGGTCTAGGCTAGGTAAGGCTACATAGTGATGCCCTGTTGACAGAAAGGGACTTGATTTTGATTCTTGAGCCCAGAAAGATACCTCATCACATAAAGGCAATTGTAGCTAGGCTTCATGTATAAATTAAATCTCAGGCCCCACATGGTGGAAGGAAAAAAATGACTCCTTCAATGTCTCCTCTGATCGCCACATGTACACATGCATGTGCACATGCACACACACACACACACACAAATATAGATTTAAAAATAATAAAAAGACAGAGTCTATTCTGTTGTAAGCAGATATCTCAAGTTAATAACATGAGAAAATGGGAATATAAGTTTTCATTTAGAAATACTGACTTGAAAATAGAAGAATTCTTTTTTTGAAAGAAATCAATAGTTTCTTTTAGTCAAGGGTTTATTTTTCATTTTAAGCTTATTGATATCTTTTAATTTTTAAATTAGTTCCATATATTCCTGCTTTTTTACTTCAAGAGTATTTTTAAGGCAGCAAAATTGAACATCAAAGTGATTAACCAAAAACCAATCTTTTCTCAGTTATTTTACTCACCTGCACTGGGTAGTAAGTCTCTAACAATAAGCTATCCACAGAGGCATGACTTAAAATATTTAAGGACAAACGCTTTTGTTGATTCTAGCAGGGTCACTTAATCCAATGTATGTGTCTGAACTCTCTCTCAATGTCATCTGGTGCTCTATGGGGTGGCTGGGTGCAGATTTACACAGCTGCTCACTCTAGGAGCAAAGCACTAGGACCCTTCACAGAAAAGAGGGTCCTGAGAAATTGCCCTCTTAAAATCTTGTGGATTTTTAACCACATAAATCCTGAGTTTAAGAAATTGTCCAAATAAGCTCCCAATAGACCAGGAACTTAGCTCAGAAAGTACTTCAAATCCTTCAGACAGAAGGAACTGTAAATCCTTTAGGTTTTATTGGAGAGCCTAAAGAGAGGGGATGTGTTTAAATCTGTGAATTACACAGCGGAATTAGATCAGCTTGGGAAACGCTAGCCATGGTGCTGTTCCCAGGGCAGCCCACTCAAGCTGCCGATACTGTGTCACTCAGAAAATATAGCCACTGGTCATTCTTATCCACCCTTGTCTCCTGCAGCCTGGGCCCCCCCCCCCATGCCTCTGAAAATGCACAGTATCTGAAAAAGGATGAAGTGGTTAACCAATGCTGTTTTTAGATCTTGTCCCTGAAGCTGGGGAACAAGAAGGATGGTTGACCCACAGTGGCTTGTGAAATGGTACAGTGGGACAATAGCCAGTGCACCACAGTGACACCTCTGTTCCGCATCCCAATAGGATGTCTCATAGTGTGGTCTTCAGTCATCCATGGATCCTCCAAAGTCAGATCAAGATTTCTAGTGTTGACCAGTCTTGGGTGAACTTGTTAGCCATAACCAATCATGTTAACCCTTCATGGTTTGTCACCATCTCCTTTAAAACTAGAAAGACAAAGGGTTAGTCCCCCCACCTAACATATCTCTATCAAAAGCATCCACAGTTTGGAAGCATAGACTGCTGCTCATCGAGGGTTTACTGAATGGTCAATATTACCCTCCCTTCGTTCTCTCTGACCCTAGAATAGACAAACAATGATTCCTGTTAAAGTGGGACACACACACCACACACACACACACACACATACATACACACACACACACACAGAAAATCTTTAAAAAAAAAAAAACTACTCTGGGATATGGGAGCCCAGAGCCACCTCCTCCCCCCCCTCCTCCCCCCCCCCCCAGAAAAAGACAATACAACATTGGCTGCTCTCTGGGTGCGGCTCAATGAGACAGGATGCATGTTTACACTAGACACCAGTGGGTCCCAGGAGAAGTGACTATGTTTGGAAAGATTTGGAAGCTAAATCTACTAGCACTTGAAAAAGAATGAATTGCAGGGAGCTGGGGAGACTGAGCAATCGAAGTGTGCCTGTAGCCTGTAGGTTTTGGAGATGGGAAACCTTCAGAAGTTGTCAGGTCTTACTAAATGTGATAGGCAGGACATTGGATAGACACATTTGGAGCTGAGAAAACAGGGGTTGAGAGAGATGGATCTCTGATTAGTAAACACAGTATAAAATCACCCACTGGGAGACTATAGAAAGAAAGCAGACCTATGGACAAGACCTGTTCATTCAACCTTAAAAATCAAGTAAGAAGAGGCTGGGCTAACATAGTCAACCTGATCCAACTTGAGGACTTCCATACACTGTGCTGGCTGGGTTTATGTCAATTTGGCAGAAGGTAGAGTCATCAGAGAAGAGGGAGACTCAGTTGAGGAAATGTCTCCATAAGATTTGGCTTATAAGTCATTTTCTTACTTAGTGATTGATGTGGAATGACCCAACCCAATGTAGGGGTTGCCATTCCTGGGCTGGTGGTTATGAATTCTATAAGAAAGAAGGCTGAGCAAGTCATAAAGAGCAAGCCAGTAAGTAGCACTCTTCTATGGTCTCTGCATGCGCTTCTGCCTCCAGGTTCCTGCCTTGTGTGAATTCTTGCCCTCAATAACTGTGAGTGAAGTAAATGCTTTCCTCCGCAAGACACTTTTGGTCATGGTGTTTCATCACAGCAATAGAAACCTTAACTAGAAACACAAGGCCACAAGAAGTTTGTGTGTGTGCCTGTGTGCGCACGCATGTGTGTGTATTAAACCCACCATGTATGCTTTATGCTTTTAAGTAGTTAACTACCTGGATGAATGTCTTCTAACGTCAAAAGAAATCTTGCCTACCATTTTAGAGTTATGTGAGAAATATTTCCAGGAACTAAGGATACATGGCTTTCACAATATCATATCCATGCCTGAAAACACTTCCTTTCCCTGAACTTTTAGCTAAAGGAGCTGAAAGGATTTTTTCCCTTAGCTTGTTCAACTAGAATTTCCAGGCTTTTTAACTGAAAGATCCATGGCTAGCACATAAATTTGTACATACAAATGGTATAAGACAGTCAACAGACCTTAGAATGAGAAGTGAGCCGAGTCCATGCAGAGTGGAGCTATGTGCTCATAACACAGTTGGTTAAACTGTGTGGTGTGTTCATGGACACAAATCAAATGCTCACTCAGGTTGTAGCCTTAGTAATGTGGTAAAAAGATATTTAGGGATTTTTGTAGCTGACAAAGATGGAATCAGAGAGGTGAGAGCTCCCCTCCAGCCACACACACACACACAATTGTTTTCAGGCACCAAGGAGAGATTCAACAGGATAAGGTCTACCCATGCAAAGCCCACTGTCCAGAAAATCTTTCCAGGAGGCCATGCAGAAGGGACCAACCCAGGAAGAGGTAAATAGTCTCCTGAGTTGTGAAGATGGAGTTAGGGGTTGTAGGGCTCATGAGTTTGGGCAAGGAACTAGAGAGGAGAGAAGGTCCGTAAAAAGTGTTGTGGAGATCTTCCTAGCTGTTAATTACTCTTACTAAGTCTCTGAGGTCTGCCACTGCCTGTGTAGGAAAAAGTGAGCCAAAGCCTTAGAAAGACCTTCTAGGAGAGGTATGCACATCATCTCTGGAGCACATACAAGGCAGAAATAGTTGCTGTGTTTTGGTTTGGTTTTTCACCCCTAGGAGAAAAAAAAATGGTGTAAGATAAGGGCTTCAAGTGAAATACTCAGAAGTGTATCCCTAAACTCACCGTGTGTGACGCACAGTTTAACCAACTGTGTTATTCAAGTATTGACTCACTAGTGGGTAAGTCAGCCATAGAATGAAGGCTAATCTGGCGCTAGCTAATACAAGCAAGAAACAGGTGTTTCATAGCTTTTCCCAAGGAGAAGCACAGAATCCCCTAACCACCCTGGATGGGATACTGACAGACCAAAGAAGTGATTCCATTCAATCCAGTATGGTGAACAAACAGGCTTATTGCAACCAATTAGGCTTACTTGCAGGATCGTGGGTGCCTCACAGGCAGTTGCGTTACCCACCACACCATGGCTGATGACTCACAGAAGCTGCTTCCCTGGAAGCTGGAGAAGAATTACTTGAGGGTGGGCGAACTCTGTTGGAAGTCTGATGACCTCCTAATATGAGACAGTGTTAGAAGGTTCCACTCTTTAAAGGGTTCTCTGCAGGAAACCATCGCTCCTCCAATTCCAAGACAATGGCCATATTAATGTCTGATGGGCAGATGGACAGAGTTCTACCAAAAGTCTAAATTCTGAGAGCATAGTTCTGTGGTAAAGTCAATGTTCAGTCATGCGTGAGGTCAAGTTCAGTTCAACTATCACCACCACCACCATCACCACCACCACCACTACATATCATCATCACCAACATCATCACCATCATCATCATCAACAGCAATGGACATACAATGCATCTCTCAAAAGATTAAACTGATGAAAGTAATTGAAATATGTCCTAGAATAAAGCTCAAAATATTTTTTTAAAGATCATAAATAGGCTGGGCATTGTGGTACGTGTCTTTAATCCTAACATCCTACAGGCAGTGTCAGGCAGATTTTTTAGTTCCAGGCCAGTTAAGGCTATATAGCAAGACCTGTCTCAAAAAACAAAACCACCACAAAACAAATCAAAAAAAGACCTGAATACAGTAGGAGGATGTAGCTCGATTGGTAGAATGCTTGCCTAGCATCCATGAGGCTCTGATTTGATCTCAAACGCTGTGTAAACCAGGCATGTTGGCACATGCCTGCATTCCTGACACTTCGTGAGTAGATGCAGGAGGATATCAGAAATCTGAGACCAGCCTGATCTATATTAGACCCTAACCTGAAGCCACCAGCGAAAACTTCTCAATGTCTGGCATATAATCAAAAATTAATAAGCATCCAAGCAAAAAAAAATAAGGCCCTTAATAAGTAAAACTATCAATCAAAATAGAAACAGATGTAGAACTTGCAAACAAACATTAAAGTAATTATCAGTACTCATCCCATATGTTCACAATTCTACGGGAAAACAAGCACAAGAAGGAAATGATCAAAACCGTTTGTCCAGAAATCAACAATGCAATGTCACAGGCTAAAAATGCATTTAAGTGAACCATAACTCAAAGAGCCGGATCAGACCTCTGACCTCAGCTCCCACTGGACAAGGGAGAGGCCAGCATCAGCTCCATTTCCTCGTCTGCAGACTGAGGATGATAACGCGTGACACCCAGTCATTTTGTCCGTTTTGTTGCTGTGACTAAATACCTGACAGAGACTTGAGGGAGGAAAGGTTGGTGCTGAGTGGCCTGGGTTTCACGTGGTGAGGAGGGTATGGTGGGGCATAGGGGATCACTTCTCATAGACAGGAAGTGGTGAGGGGAGGAGAGACGGGAGGAGAGGGAGAAGTGTTGAGATCTGCTGGCTTTCTCTTCTCTCTGATTTTACTCCTCTCAGCCCCCCCGGCCCCCCCCCCCCATCTGAGATTGTGCCACTCACATTAAGGATGAGTCTTCCCAACCCTTAGTCTTCTCTGAGAACATCCTTACCCACATGTTCAGCCTGGTGCTTCCCTAGTATCCTAGGTGTTTCTCAGTCCAATCGGGTCCACAATATAGTCATCTCCTACTATACTTCATATCGTTAGACTAAATAAGCTAACATAGTCATTGGCGCCTACAAAGGACTCATTGCTATTAGGTACTAACTATGGTATTGTGCTTCTTTACATGTCACAGACACTGGCTCTGCTCTGTTCATTCCCGTATCCCAGCTGCCAACCGCCCCTTGCAACCACCAATTACCTAGCAGCATACAAGTTGACAGAACTTCCGTTCATCATGCTCAAGCTGGCTATGGTAATAATCCCCACTCCCCCCAGAGGCAGAGTAATGTCTACTTCTTTTTCCACTTGGTTTATTCTCTCCTGCTGTTTATCAAATTCACTGTTCTCTGTCTGACAACAGGGAACCTTGAAAGTCATCCAGTCCAATCGCTAAAACTCCATCCGTGATGGGCATTAGAAAGAGCCTATTGTATTTTTCTGTTAGAAGTTTCCTTTAGATAAAGATGTAACACACACAAGCCGTTTCATAAAGTGTTTACTGCCAAGCTAGTGAGTTTTACTAAATCCTAGAATGTAAGCCATTATATTTTGGCTATGATCTATAATATAAATACAGTACAGTATAATCATAATAGATAAAACTAATATTATGTTATATAATGCTATACCATTCGACCCTGCGTTGCTTATAAATACTAATAAAAAGTAATGAGCCAATTGCATCCATAACAGATATAATCTCTGAATATTTTATTTCCAGAGAAAGGTTTCCATACGCAAGCTCATTACACTCTTTTGCCTCTCGTGGAGTAGTTACTACTGATCTGATTTTATGAATGACAAAACTGAACATCAGAAAATTTAAGTGACTTAATATTCATGTTATTCCGAAGGGGATGATTCTGTATTCCAATCCATGTGTCTCTACCTCAGAAAAACCCATGTTCTTACCTATTCTGCTACAAAGGACTAAATAAGGTAAGAGCCATGAATAAAACTACCACCTTTATTCCATTTTGGTTTCATACTTATTACTAAAGCATAAGACAGAAAGATCTACAATGTTAAAGCTTAAAGGGCCCTGGTAATACACAGATAGGAGTAAACCCCAGAGAGAGAACAACTACACTATATACCAGACCTTGTATCATCCATGAAGTCAAAACAAGGATGATATTCAACTGTAGTTAGAAATCAATTTTCTTTCTGGTTTTTCATAGCTTCTCTTTGCCTGCTCTTTAAACTATCCTAATCTGCTTTCCCACTGTGACTTATTTCTGGTAATTTAGAGTCCAAATAACAGTGTCCTCACACCTGGTGGGCTATGTAGCTATGCATGCTGGGAATGGTAAGGACTGTGAGAAACAGGGGAAGTACATTACAAGTCATCATCACTTCAAAATGAAGACACAAGCTCTGCTGATGGTGGGAACTGGCCAGAGGCAACAGCATCAAAGCCACAGGGCACCTCACACACAAAGAGTCAGAGCCAGATGTAGGGCATTTTGATGAGAAATGACATGTTTTATTCACACGATATCTTCTGTTTGTTGACTCTGTGCTCTTAATCATAAAATACGTAGTCATTAATTTTTCTATAAATGTGTTCGCTACCTGGTCAGGCATCATGCTTAGTACAGAAAGTGACAGGAATAAATAAATAAATAGTTCAAGGTCTCAAAACCTTTATTGTCTGTGTCTGTTATAAACATCAAATGTGCAAATGCTTTGATGTCCACCAGCCAACCACCACCACGACTATAGCTGTATGTAAACAAAGGTGGGTTTATTTTTTTACTACAGCGAAGGACACTGGGCCTCGGTGAACAAAGGGGAGACCCAGAGGACTTTATGGAGAGCTTTGTAATGGGGTTTCTATTAGATAATTTGGGGGAAAGTTCAAAGAAAAAGTTTTCTGTGGACCAGGTACTATCAGAACTTGAGTGTTCTTCCATTAAATGACAGTATTTTTTTAGGAAGTGGGAGTAATGGAAGTGGGTTACATTTATCATTTGCAAACCTGCAAGTCCCTTTGATTTGGAAAAGAAGATGAGTAACAATTTTGTGACTGGCACTACATTTTTTGGATTTGCCTATACTGAGAGATTCATTTGGGGAATTCCTGGTTTTGTTTATAGCTAATCCTGTAGTGGATTAGCTATAGCATAACATGATTTTGGAAGTCTAAGTAAATATGATACTAGGTTCTGTTTATGTCCTGAGAAACACACACATCAAGATGCAAGACAGGGAACTTTTAGTAGTTTAGTTCATTAGAATAAATGGGTGAGTTGAGATGGTGAAACTCCCCCATTAGAGGCCCCTCATTAGGTCATGATGTGGTTAATTTGGTAATATGCACCCACCAAAGATGACTTCAGGGATGCTTCCATGGATCTAAGCATGGTTGTGCAAGTGTGAGGACCAGAGCTGATGTTCCAGAACCCTGTGGGTGGGTACAGCAGCCTGCCTGTATCCCAACACTCAGAGGAGAGAGACAGGGATCCGTGAGACTGGCTAACTAGAGTAGCCAAACAGTGACCTATGGGTTCAGACAGAAACCCTGCCTTAGTAAATAAACTGAAGAGCAATTAAGGATGATAGACAACTGATATCAAACTTGGGCTTCCATGGACACCTACATACATGTGTGCCTACATATACAAATACCTGCACACCACACATGCACACACACATACATACATGCATGCATAAATACACATACAAAGAGAATTATGATGAAGAGATATTGAATGCATGGATGGACTTGTCAAAGAACACTAAATATTTAAAGATTCAAATCAGAGGAAAAAATATAACAAATGTGACTTCTAACAGCAATTTGGGAAACAAACTAGTTTGAGGTCATAGAAAGACAGGGAAAAATTAGGAAATGACTTTAGGTTAGAGATCATGAGTTTACTCTGAATCAGTAGCAATGATGGACAGAGAGGATAGAGAGCATTTGTGACACAGAGTTGGCCAGATGGACCGGAATGGACCAGAATGGACAGTTTGACTCTCCAGTACATCTCACTAAGGTCTAAGTGCAGGAATCACGAGCACTTGCTCCCCATCTCACAGCTACCACTTCCCATGGGACAGCTGCTCAATGAATGCTGAATTTATGAATGAATTGTGTGAAAGAACAGGGTGGGGTGGGGGTGGGGGGCGGGGCCGGGCCGCGGGAGAGAGCGGTGAAGGTTTTCAGGCCACAGTGTAGGTCATGAATGCTGGCTGTAGCGCATAGCATAAAGGAACATCTTCATGGAGGAAACCATGCAACCCACAAAGCGCAATAGACATTGCTAGATAGGGACAGTTAAAAGGACAATAAGCTCGGTGTGCTGATTAACTGAGTACGAGCCCAGCATCCCCAAAACATTACTTTTTGTTGAAAACAGAGTGTGTTAGTAAATCCCTTCGGAGATGAAAACTTTATCAATGGATAAAGCTTCTAGACTCGTAAGTCATATCTGGTCACTAAGGAGACAGAGCTGAAAACTAGAGCTTTGGAAAACAGTGTTGTGCAAGGCAACGATTTCTGTTGTCCGTTTCTTGCAGGTTTGTTGGGAGGAGGGGTATGATTGGCCTGCAATAAACTGCATGCTTTAAAGACATGTAACTTGATGAGTTTTAACACATTTACAACTTCGAAAATTAGCATCCCAAGCAAGATCAAGATATATCCAAGTGCAGGGTGTGGTGGCACACATTTACTTTTTCTAAACCCCAGAATTCTAGGATGCAGAGGCAGGTGATCTCTGTGAGTTCAAGGTCAACCTTGTCTATGTAGTTGAGTCCCAGGCCAACTGTGGTGAAATGGTAAGACCCTCTCAGAAACAAACAACGAAGAAAAATGAAAAGAATATACAAGCAAGAAACTCTGAAAGTTTCCTTCTGCCACTTAGAAGTCCCTCCCTCCTCCTTTGCATAGCTCTCTAATACCAGTCCCACATAACTGCTGACCTCCTTTCTCTCTAAGTAGCTTACAGTGCAGTTCTTAAGACAAAACTCTATCTTGTGTCTTTTAGTCTGACTTCTTTGACTTGGCACAATTACTCCCTGGTTCATCTGTATTGTTGTTGCCTGTATCAGAAGTTGTGTTTTTTAAAAAATTCATAGAATATCCACTGTACAGTGATATAAATAGTATCTTTCTATAGTCTCCTGCTGATGGACATTTAGGTTATGTGGTGGTTTCAATATGCCTGGAAATTCTGGCTTAGCAACTTGTTTGTAATGTCTAGAATAAAGCAGCGGAGATGATCCAGTGTCTGAAGAGAGGTCATGTAAGGACTGGGACCTTCTCCCCACACCCCCTCTGAATTACCTCTCAAGAAAGCCAAGAACCGTAATGTACAAAGAACTCAAGCAGCCCTGTGGAGAAGACCAAGTGTCCTTGGAGTGGTTTCCTCAAATATGAATCATTCCCTGCTGCATGGAGAAAGGAAACCTATAAGATTCCAAGAGTAAACAAACCTCCCAGGGCTGTGAAAGCCCACATTTACAAGATTCACAAGACTTCTCTCCAAGGTTACAGAAGCGGTAAAAGGCTGCTTCCAGGAAGAGACTCAAGCCAGTTGGACTCTCCACCCAGCCTACCCACCTGGATTCGAGGTTCTGACCTACAGAGCTGCCTGTAAGCTGTGCACAGAACTCCAACATTGTGGCTTTCATGGTCCTCACCCATGCTGGGGTAGACTTCTTACTGATGCAAATGCCTTTGAATTCTCCCTGCTTCTGTAGGTAATTCTTCTTCCATTCCTGCAAGGGGTCCAAATAAATTCATTATGCCAACTTGGACTCTGGTAGAATTGTTACTTTGGTATGTGGTTGGTTGCCCATCTGAGGTGAGTAGACTTTGTTCACATCTCCTCAGGAAAATAAATATTTGCTGCTTTAAAGTGTTAAATAGCAACAGAAACCTGATATAAGTTTATTTCAGGCTTATTACAAATAAAGCTGATATGAACACCCACATACAAATTTCTGTATGGCATAAAAAAAAGTACCTGTCTTCATAGGATATGTGTTTTCAGTTCCTTGAGGTTACTATATATTTTGCCTCAATTTTTATTTTTTCTTACATCGTTTTTTCTAATTCAAGCGTTGAGTTTCTTCAACAAGGTCGTAATCTTCAGATATTTACTTAAGATTCCACATGCTTGGCCCCTTGTTAATTGTCTAGTAGGTGATCAATATTTTCAATTGAGATAAATTGAGAGCAATAACAAATGCTCAAGTGACTTTTGGTGGCAGGCACAGAACTGAGAAGGAGATTCGGTGTTGCTGTGAGATTCACTGACTGACCTCCTATACCCCCATCCTGTGGAAGATGAATCGATCTGCTTTAGGTTCAGGAGAATGTAGCTTGAAGTCCATAAAGGAGCCTTAACCTTCAGGTGAGGGGAATTCTAATTTAAGCCTCGTGCATAATGGGTAGAATGAGTCTACGTTCACTCCAGTGAAAATCTGAAGCGATTGATGTCTCAAAATAGAAAAAAGACGCAACTGATAACACTGCCAAGCTGTGTCCTTTCTCTTTCGCTCCCCTTTCAGCCAGTTTCAGGTGTGCTTAGGGAAACTTGCTGTGTCACTAGAAAGTGGAGTAATACTCATTTTGGCTCTCACGCAGGTGGAAACAGCAGGAGGAAATAACAGGAATGAATTCCTTGTGTCTCAGGGAGTTTCTGATTTGCTTCCTTTATCGATGGAGCATGGAGAACACTGAGCGTTTTAAAAGGGGAAGAGTTATCTCAAAGAAACTTTCTAGGCAAAGAGGCTGCTACTGAACTTAGGCATGGTGGATGGCATTTAGGTCAAATATAAGTAGATCTGTGTAGAAAGGAATCATTCCATAGTGACTCATAAGTGCCAAAAGTAACATGGCCTTATAAAAATATTAATGATACTATATATGTTGATTCTGCCAATAAATTCGAGCTAAAGTTTCTAAAACACAAATGCAGACAAAAGTGTTACTATGCAATTTTTTATTTCCATAATGAGATATAGTCCTCTCTCTCTCTGTCTCTCCCCCACCTTCACCTCTGTGTGTGCGCGTGCGCGTGTGTGTGTGTTCCCACTTCTCTGTGTTTATGTATGACCTTGGGTGTCTTCCTCCATGACATGACCTTTCACCTTAGTTTTTGAGGCAAGGTCTCTCGCTGAACTTGGAGCTTACTGATTGGCTAGGATGGGCAACCAGTAAGCTCTCAAATCCACCTATTTCTGTCCCCTACTCCTGAGTGCTGGGGTTGCAGAAGGATGCCACCACAACCAGCTCTTGTGTGAGTCCTGAGGGACCCACATCAGGTCCTAATGTTCATGCAGCAAACTCTTTAACTACCAAGACATTCTCTCAATCCACAATTGACCCTTTATATCTATATATCCCTATGTCTTCAGAATCAACCACATCTGGATTGAAAATACTTAGCAGGAAAATGCATCTGCACCAAATATGTCATTCCCTAAACTATACAGAATAACAGCTATTTATATAACATTTGCATTGTATTGAGCAATATCCATGATCTGCAAACAATTTAAATCATACATGGCCATGTGCATAGGTTATATGAAAACACGATATTTTCTATAAGGGGCTTAAGTGTCTGTGGAATTTGGTATCATCATAGGGCTAGGAAGGGGGGCATCCTAAACCAGTCCTCCACAGATGATATAGGATTGGGTAAATGTTGTTAGAGACAATAAAGGGGCTGGAGAGATGGTCCAGTGGTTAAAAGCACTGACTGCTCTTCCAGAGGTCCTGAGTTCAATTCCCAGCAACTACATGGTGGCTCACGACCATCTGTAATGAGATTTAATGCCCTTTTCTAGTGTGTCTGAAGACAGCTACAATGTATTTACATACATAAAATAAGTAAATAAATCTTTAAAAGAAAGAAAATAAAGAAAAAAGGCTTCTCTCAGTGGTGTTATCCTGCCCTTTAGACAAACAATATTGGCCATTTTAATCATAATACTTTTTTTTCATGAGATAGTTCTCATTTATACTGGAAGACTAAGAAAGTATACCCATTCTCTGCTTGGTTGGCACAAAGGAGTGGAGGCTGATCCCTTCCCTTCCTCTAGAGCCCAGGCCCAAAGCACCCAGAGTTACAGAAGCACCCTGATGAGTATTCTAGAGCCCAGTGGATGCTATTGGTGTACATCATTCCATGCAATCCCCACAGGTTTCTCCCCAGCAACGTTCAGTGGCAAACAGAAGAGTAGAGTGGAGATGTAAGCAAAGTGTAGGTAGACATGGGAGCTTGGCTTCCAGAGTCAGAATTCCAGAAAATTCTCCAACCCCTGGTAAAGGAGTGGAAAGTCATGAGAGCATCACAGAACCAACAGACCTCCCTATTTGGGCTTTAGGTCAGAACAAACACCACAGCTACCATCACAGATTGCAAGAGGAAAGGGTATCAAGAATAAATCCTCAGTGGCCCATAAGATGCTGGAATCGAGCATACACAAGCAGAAGCTATTTTTCTTTCTGCACAGAGCTGTGATAAACAAGCACTTGCTATCCCAATTAATACTGCATTTGCTGGGACTGCTACATGACAGTCCCTCTAACCAGACATACAGAACCATTTGGTGTCGTCACACAATTTCTTTATCCTTGAATGTCCCTGTGCCCTTGTTCCCTCTTTTGATGAAGATACCAGTCATTAGGGTCCACTTCTGTGACCTCATTTAACTTTATTGATTTAAATTCTATCTTCAAAATAGTCACATTCTGAGGTGCAAGGGTTAGGGCTTCAGCACATGAGTCTTGGGGACAGAGTGTCAGGGAAAGATCCTTTAGCTCACCAGAGTAAACACACAGAAATTAGAGAATTAGAATATTGTAATTCTTGCCATGTTTTCCTAATATGAATAGTGCAATATTATGTCAAAAGTGTAATTTCAGAAGTTAACAGTTCTGCCTAAGACATTCTCACTTCTTAGGGAAAAAAAAAAAACACAGAAAAAAATTTTCTCTATGCTACCCTAGAACTGATTATTTATTCCCTCTGGTTAGTGAACCTTCTAAATTAAGACAAATTCCCAGGCCAGCAAGATGCCTCAGCTAGTAAAGTTACTTGCACACAACCTTGATGACTTGAGTTCAGAACCCCAGGGCCCCACAAGGTTGAAAGAGAAAATCCACTCCCATAAATTTTCCTCTGATCTCCACAAACACTATAGCAGGCATGCACACACACACGTACATGTGCATACACAATGAATTTTAAAAATATAATAGAAACAGACTCGCGAACACCATCTCTCTATTGAGTCTGCACTCAGGATGAGCTGTTCTCTGTGATACTAAAATAGCAAGAGCTGTTTAAGGAAAACGATAGGGTTTTCCCTGGCGGCTGCAGGGGTGCATTGTTATTTTTTTATTTATTGTTCTGTTTTTTTTTTCCATCTCCTTTGGGAAATTACTGACTCCCTCTGTGCCATAACACAGGAGTCTCTGTAATTCTCTAGCCTGGAGGTACACAGAAACCAAAGATGGCCAGTTAGCTAATTTCTCCCAAGACTTTCAATTTTAAGAACAAAGAAAGAAATCACACTTGGAGCAGCCTCCCGAGAGCTCTGTGGACTGTACCACCAGATTCCAGGAGGTATTTTCTTCTGTTGTTCTCCATGCTTGGTGCTTTGGCCTCTCTGTTTTCATGAGCCAAAGTTGAGTCCTTTGCGTAAACTCATAATCTGCGACTAATACAAGCCTTGGATACTAAGAGGGACAGTGACTTAGCCCAGTGAAGTAGATGTAGCCCAGGTTCAAGTATAGATTATGATACTTGCAATTATTCTTTCCTTTGGGAACTTTCCATAAACTTCTTAGAAAGATTATGATACTTGCAATTATTATTTCCTTTGGGAACTTTCCATAAACTTCTTAGAAATGCAAAGACACGAACTACAACTTATCAAGAAATGTAGCCTGGAGGAACTGTGTATGAGTTAGCAGACAGCACCAGCTAGGAAAACACTTTTCTTTTTAAAAAAGAAAAAGAAAAAAAACAACAGGAAAAACAATTATCAGAATTCTGATCATTTTCTGGCTTTGAAAGGTCAACATCTGGACCCCTATCAAGGGTGTCTTCAGGCTTGAAATATTAGGGCTTTTGCATCTGAGTGAGAAAATCCACAGGAAAAAGCAGAAAGTCTTTTAAAAACCCAAATATATATAATTGAAGTCTAAGTCAGTAGTTACTATAATATATAGACTAACATCATGAAGGGTGGCATTTGTGTTAGTCAGTGTGTATCATTCTATCCATTGCTTTGACAACCTAAGATAGATACCTTAGACGAGATAGATAGGAAATGCTTGCCTTTGGCTTATGGTCTCAGCCCTTGGTTACTTTGTCACATTGCTTTGGATCTATGATAACACAGTGAATCATGACAGCAGGCTGATCACCTCACAATAACTACAATGCAGAGAGAGAGAGAAAGAGAGAAAGAGAGGAAGAGGGAGGGAGGGAGAGAGAGATCGAGAGAGAGGCCCAAGTCCTATCCCAATTCAATCTTCAATGGTACACCTTCAAAAAGTTAGTATCTTTTAAGTAACCCCTGCCTCAAAAGTTCTGCCACCTTCCAATAACAGCAAACTGTCAACACATAAGTCTTTGAAGTATATTCCATATTCAAGCTACAGCATGTAACAAAGGATCTGAATCTTGAAAAGGAATTTCATTTTATCTTGACATTTTGGAGGGTCAGCCTGTAGAGTATTGGCCATGTTGATTTGGGGACTGGGATAGAGGAAGTGCATAGAAGAAAAGGCTGAGGAGATGGCTTGTTCCTTCCATTCTTAAACTCACTCCTGTCTTCTAAACGCCAGCAAGTGCATCATGAGGGGGCAAGCTGTTCACCTCATAACTATCTACAAGCAAACAGAATACTGCTATACTCATAAATAGGTGGCTTGTCCAGTAGTAATGAGGCTTCCTCCAGCAGCAGATGGGAGCAAATACAGAGACCCACAGCCAGACATTATTCAGAGAGACAGAGTCTAAATTCGAGGTCTCCATTCCCTCCCCTCAGAGTGAAAAACAGAGAAGATGGAGGACTCCAGGAGAATGTAGCCCACCAAATCACTAAGCAGTGCTCACATGGGCTTACTGAGACGGAAGCATGAAGTCTGCATGGGTCTGCACCAGGTCCTCTGTGTGTTGGTTATGGCTGTTAGCTTGGTGTTTTTGTGGGACTCCTAAAGTGGACACAGGTGTATCTCTGACTCTTTCGCCTGCTCTTGGGAGATTTTCCTCTTATTTGATTGCCTTGTTCAGACTCAGTATGATGACTTTCACCTTGTCTTATTTTATCTTGTTTTGTTCTGTTTTGCTGCCGTCTTTTGTAGACCTGCTTCTTTTCTGAATAGAAATTGGAGAGGGAGTGGATCTGGGAAGAAGGGAGATGGGGTGCTTAGGAAGAGTAGAGGGAGGAGAAACTGTGGTTAAGATGTATTGTGTGAGAGAAGAATCTATTTAGGATAAAAAAAAAATTTTAAGCAAAAGGAAGGACAGAAACTGTCTGAGATAATCCCCTTTGGGGACAAGTCACAAATGACCTAAAACCTCCCTTTAGACTCCATCTCCTAAACACTTCTACCACTTCCAAATAAAGAGTGCTGAGTCAGGTGCCAACCATTTAACACGTAGACCTTTGAGGAACATTCCAGATCCAAACCAAAGCACCACAGACACCCTTCAAGAGACTCAGAAATAAAAGAAGAGAAATAGATCAAAGCTGTGTTTAACCTCCTTCTAGAGGCTGCTACGAATCTCAGCAGCCTAGAGTCCAAGTGTTCAAGTCTTCCTGCATTTTATTTTCAGTAGACAGTGCATCCTAGACTTCAAAACAAGTTCTCTGACTCCTTTGAGCATCTCCCTAATGTGGAGCCAGATGGGCCTCTTAATAATCACACCGCTATGAGAGAACAGTAGCTCCAGGGTGAAGCAAGTGGACTGTGACACCAGACAGAAGAACTGGTAAGGCAGAGCAGGCCCAAACCCTGGGGAATCTCAGAATTGCGAAGAGCAGGTGTGGGGCCAGCTCTCTACCTAACTACCTGATCTGAAACTTGTAACCATGACATCCCACTGAGAGGATCATGACAATCAGTCACACAGCATGAAAATCTGGAGTTCTCCATACTAATGAGGAATCTAAATATGTCCAGAGTGTTTAGCCAATGAATGTCCCTTCCTGGCCAGTCTTTTCCACAAGTGGTATTTAATCTCTGGTTCACCCTGAGTAAGATGTGTACATTCACATCTGCCATCAAATAAAGCAGTTTGGACAACCAAGGACCATCTCCTTCATCAAGGATTGCCACATGGGAAGGCCTTCATCATAACGAGCAGGGCTTAATCTCCCAGAGAAGGCCTCTCTTGCAGTTCCTCTGTACTCTCCGAACTCACTGGGAACCAAACCGGATTCTGCCAAAATCCCCCGGCACTGCCTTTCCGTTCCTGCCTGGGACATAAACGCCCTGAGGGAAAGTGCAAACCTTTGGACTCTCCACCCCCGCCCCGCAATTCCCAGTGGTAGCCCAAAGGTACCTAAGTAAACAGGAGACTGAGAACCACAGCATCCATCTCAGATATGGTCTGGTTCTGCCACCCATAAGCGGCTTGCTGTCTGTGCTCAGAGACTCCAGCTACAAGACAGACCTGCAGCATGACACTCCAGGGGTCATAAAATAGAAGACCCCCACAAAGGATGCATGGAAATCTCAGGCAAGGCATCAAAGAGAAGAGTGTACTGAGTTTTTTGGGTGTAGCTTCAGAGAGGAGAGAGAAAGAGAGAGAGAGAGGAAGGGAGAGGAGGAGGGAGAGAGGGAAAGAATATATCTCGGAGACAAGTCTACTCCATTTCAGAAAATAAATCATGCTTTTGTTTAATAGCACAGAGCAATTAGAAGTGAAGCCAGACCTCGAGCCACTGGAGGCCCCTGAAGATCCGATCGGAAAGTGTGTAGTGGTTGATCATTTTCATCTCCAAGGGAAACAATTAGGAAAAAAGAAACAAGTTCTCAGAGTCTAACTCCTTCACGGCCCAGAGATTAAACTTATAGAAAATACAAACCACAAAAGCAAGCCTGACTTTGGCTGAGAAGAAAAAGGTTTAAGACAGATAAAAAGACTTTGGATCAGCATTCGGTGTAGAAATGGAAAATAAAGGGGCTCTGTTGTGAAGAAAGTAAAAACAGGTTAAACTCAGGAAAATAAGGTTTGCTTCCGACATTTTCTGAAATCCCTTTCAGTTTGCAAGGATCATTTTTTTTTTGAAATTCCATTTACAACCCAGGAGATCCTTATGATAAGCAAGGCCAGCGTCTCCCATACTATTACATGCCTTCAATTTTCTAGCGTTTTTCTGTCGAGACACTAAAAATTCCCTGTGGGCTTCAGAATATCTTAAGTACTTTAGTCATATGATTTTCAATTTGAACTGGTATCACTTGTAAGCTTTTATGATTCAAAAAACCATATGGTATGACATTTCAAAACAGCCCCAAAGACTATCATAACATTTTTGTAATCATTTAACCCAATCATGTATTCCGAGGCCCAAGAAAATGTACCTATTTTCAAAAGCCATATTTCCCCAGGAAAAACACTTGTTTCAAAGAAAAGCAAAAGCATCTCACAGACAGGACACTGAAGGCACAGAAAGCTGCTTAGGCAATACCTGGCTAACAGGTAAACACTAAACCAACACCAGGTGCACCCTGTTACACCTTGCAAATGAGACCCAAGCTAGCATAACTAACTAGTGCATGAGTGCCCTAAAGATGAAGTGCACAGTGTGGTGATTTCCTGCACAAACCTGGAGCCAAGACATCCCTATGGAGTCTCCTTAACGTTATCTCCAACCATGTATGGCAGTTTCTTCTAAAAGGTTTCCTGGTACACCCCTAGATCATTTGTATCAAGGTAAGCTGGGGTCCTTACTCAAAAACACATTTCTCTTGTGCCCTCTTATACTGATTGGATAAAAATCTTTGATTTGCTTCCTATGCATACTAGAATCTACCAGCTATGATTGTTGAGAAATTGTTTATTTTTGCATTGAGCTCATTTTTATATATAAAATAATACTGAAAAGTTGAATTTTAATGACTTCAGTGGTAATGAACATTTCTAGTTTTTTCACATGATGTGTTGGTTTGGATGTGAACTATTCCCCCATGGGCTTGTGTGTTTGGACACTTCATCGCCAGTGGGTGGCGCTCTTTTGGAAGATTGTAGAACTTTCCTGAGGTGGTATCCCACTGGAGGAAGTGGGTCACTGAGGGTGGACCTCGAGACTTTATAACACAACCCTACTTCCTCTCTACAGTCCAAGTAACTAGCTGCCTCACTCCTGATACCACCACACTTTCTGTCATGGTGTGTTGTATCCTCCAAGACTGTAACCAGAATAAGCCCTTAACCCCTTAAGTTGCTTCTACTGGATATTTTTCATAGCAATGAGAAAATGAACTGATTCAGAATATCAACATTTAGAGGAAGGAAATCACCCACTGCCTACATGCTTAAGAAGTAAATTATTTCATGACATTTGTTAAAGTCAGTGAGACATTAAGCTAAACGTTAATTTCCTCAGTTCTCATCATAGAAGGTTTGAAGGGGTTGATTCTCCACGGAGGAGTCTATTACTAATACAATTTCTATGTTTTTTTAAAATCTTGTTAAATATTAAAGTTGAGATGTAATCTAGCCTAGGAAGGAGAGTTGATATAAAGCCAAAACAAACCTAGTTAACAGTGAACCTTAAAAAAGAATAAAGCATGTTTTACTGACAGAATATTTTGTAATCATATTACATATTATATAAAATACCAACTTTTACATCCTACCCTCTGATAGGTCTTTAGTAGGCCCCAGAACCCCTACAATGTGTTACTGTACTTTGAGAAGGAAGATTATTAGGAAGAGGAATTGATGTATTAGTGAAGGACTGATGTTTAGCTCTCCTGCAGTTCCTGTTACCAGACAGCTGAGGCTTACTGTTTCTGATGAGGAGTCCCAGAAGAGTCATTGATTGAATAGGCAGAGACCTCTGACTTCATGGAAATATATAAGCTAGGTTAGACTCCTTGGCCTGCGATTCTGTGCTCAAGACAGTTGAATGGGAAATTATGACGGAGAAACTAAATAAGCCTGCGACAGAGGAGTCATTACAAAGCCTCTGAAATAGGGACTTGGGTTTTCTCAAACTCCACTGGGTGTCCTACAGTCCCAGAGGTCTATAAATACCTACAAAAACTCTCCCCTTTGATTTGAGCTGAATTTAGTGAGCATCTGTTCTTGCAGCCCTGAGGAACACAATGTTCTAAAGAGAATGTGATGTAAACTACCATGGAAAGCACTTACAATGGGGCTTGGTGCTTTCATTCGGTTTTACCCAAAGTCTGGCCTTTCTGAAACCACTTCTGTGTCTTATATTAGCACTTTGATGCATATAATGTAGGTGAATATTACATACAGAAGATGATATTTTGACTCAGTTCACACACATTGTCTTTAATCAGTTGAAGTCCCTCCAAGGAGGTAAAAAGATTACTAAATGTGCTGCACAGGCAATGGCCTTTATGGTGATTAACTTTTCACTTCATGGCCATATGGAACTCAGACTCAGATTTGCAAATAATCAAAGTTATAGTGACGGTGTTTGCATAGTAAAACATTACCCAGGATGCTTTCTCATTGCTATGACAAGATACCTGATTCAGGTACATCAAGGAAAGACAAGTTTATTTGCTCTACAGTCTGAAGGCATAGCATGCCAGGGAAGGCATGGGAGCAGGAGCAGGAGGCAACTAGTCACGGTGTTTTCACAGTCAGAAGTGAAGAGGGAAGGAAGGGGAAGGAGAGGGAGCAGAGGAAGAGGCAGAGATGGATGCTGGTGCTCTGTTCTCTTTATCATTTTCTCTCAGTGCTGGAACACAGCCCATGTTTAGAGTGGGCCTTCCTACCTCAGTTACCCTAGTTAGAAAACTCCTCAAAAACATGCAAGAGCTTTGTCTCCAGGGTTTTTCTAGATCCTACCCATACCAACCATCAGTACCAAGCGTGACACTTCCTAGGTCGGAACTGTCTCTACTCAATCAGTGTGTCTCAAGTCCGTACATCGATTATGGTAGCTATGACAATTTCAAATGGATTACATTTTTTAAATTAAGTATTTAAAATTAAACAGCTGAATATATTAGGAAAGTAATTTTAATCCAGTTTGATTTTGTAAACAGAGGTATATGATAGAGATGACATATAGATATGTTAAATATCTTGAACAAAAAATTATTAATTCTAAGAAAACTTCACTGTACCATTCAAATGAAATGATCAATAATGGCATGAAAATGCACTTTGAAGTAATCTAGTTTGTATGTAAATTAGGGAGTGTCAGAAAAGACTCTCATCAATAACAGCTTTCTATATCTGGGTGATGATGTATCCGTGTACAGAAAACATTATCTCGTTTTCATACAACCTCTGTTTGCTGATATTTAAAGCATTAACAATATAAACTGTCCCCCTGAAGGCACATATGTTGAAAGCTTGGTCCCCAATGCTGCAAAATTCAGAGGTGAAGTGTTAGGAATACAACTGGATAGTGAAGACTCTAAAATAATCAATAGATTGATCCACAAGAGATTCATACATAGTTAAAGAATGAGAGGCAATGGGCACTTTAGGAGATGAAGCCCCGTTGGGGGAATTGGGTCACTGGGAGCACACATTTGGAGAGTATATTTTGTTCCTGATTCCTCCCTCTCTTCTTCCCTTATCCCCCTCCCCCATCCTTCCCCCTCTCTTCACTTCCGGACCATAATGAAATATACATCTTTGTTCCATCATACCTTGCCTGTCATGGTATTCTACCTTGCTTGGAACCTAGAGCAATGGAACCATGCAAACACAGCCTGGAACCTCTGAAATTATGGACCGAGATAAACCTTTCCTCCCTCTGAGGTGATACCACTGGGATATTTTGTCACAGTGACACAGAGCCGAGGAACACAGTATCTAGTTCAAGCAGATTGTTATTACAGAGTAATAACATAGATAGACAGTGTGTACTATTCAAATGCCTTTATCAAAAGCTGAAAGGATTTAAGCACACGCTCAGCAACTCTATGGGCTTTGAGACGGTTTTCTACAAAATCACTAAATCAAAGCAGGATGGTGAAATAATGAAAACCAAGGGCATTCAACAGCTGAAGACACAGAATCGTCTCTTTGCAAGATATTAGCTGGGTGTCATGTCTGCACGATGAACTGGACCTGGGAATGTAAGTAATTGAGAAACCAAAGTGACAACACACAGGTATACTCACAGCTAAACTGAAATGCCCTCCCCATGTTAAATCTGAAGTTCTTCTAGAGAGATATGCCCTTAGAAGGATTCCGACACTGCCTTATCTCAGTTGCAGACGATCCACAAAAAGGAAAGTTCCCACAGGTCTGGATGATGAAGGTCCCAATGTCCAGTCTTCCAGGCTTTCCCTTTACCAAGCAGGGTGATTCCCGTGAGGTCTTGCACTGATGTAAGTTTCGA
Source organism: Grammomys surdaster (assembly GCF_004785775.1). Classification (NCBI taxonomy): domain Eukaryota; kingdom Metazoa; phylum Chordata; class Mammalia; order Rodentia; family Muridae; genus Grammomys; species Grammomys surdaster. The sequence goes on from NW_021604594.1 coordinate 7,174,637, forward strand.
TTTCTTTACTCAGATGCAATGACCTAGCTGACCAGATGGAAAGGTGATCACTTGTAAAGCGCTGTGCAGAATTAGGCAAGGATGTATTCCAGTGTTTCCTTTTACAATGAGATAAGCTTGTTTTATTTCCTCTTGTAATCAAGATCACCTATATTTCAAAGGCTTTTTCCCCCCAATGTGTTTCTCTTTTAAAAGCATGGTGATTTCAGAACGCAGAATAATAATTAAGATGTAAAGGATGGGGGATACTTATAATGGGTAATAGGTGGAGTCTTGTATAAAAGATGATTTTCCCCCATGAAATACTTCAGCAGACTAGGTGAGCAGTGGATGGTCCAACCTAAAAAGAGGCTCACACAAAATCTACTCCTCTTAGACACTCATGAAGACTGTGCTTATTGTCAAGTGCTCTGAACTATTGTCCTGAGATCTCAGCAGTGAGGTAGGCGGGCCCTCCATCTGCTCTCCCTGGAAGCATTGCTGGCTCAGAACGTTGATTCCTGAGGTTGTAAAAAGCCTATTATTGATGCTATAGTGTGCTTACAGACAGCAGCCTGGCATGGCTGTCCTCTGAGAGGCCCTACCAGCAGCTGACTGAGACAGAAGCAGATACTTATACCCAACCAGTGAATTGAAGTCAGGGACAAACCCCTGTGGTTGAATTAGGGGAAGGATTGAAGAATCTGAAAGGGAGAGTGACCCCATAGGAAGACCAGCAGTCTCAACTTACCCAAACACAGGAAGCAGAGACTGAGCCACCAACCAGGAGCATATATGGGCTGGTCCAAGGCCCCTGACACAAATATAGCAGAGGTTTGCCTGGTCAGGCCTCAGTGGGAGAAGATGTGCTCAATCCTCAAGAGACTTAAGGCCCCAGGGAAGGGGGAGTTCTGGGTGGAGGAGCAAGAGGGAGGAGGAATGGGACGAGGGACAGTAGGAGGGGGACAGAAGGGGAGGCAAGGACTGGAATGTAAATAAATAAAATAATTTTTTAAAAAGCCTATGTCTTCATTTTGTTTTCGAAGGTGGGGGGGGGGTTATCTTTGTGAAGTCACTTTGAAGAGGTTTTAACCAACGGCCTTAATGAATGAGACTGCAGTGGCACACTTTTGCATATGAATTAAGGCTTAGTTTTTTCCTAATGAACTCCTTAGAAACGCTTCTGTATTCCTTGATAGATTCACTTTACTTCCACCAAGACACACATTCCCCTTGAAAGGCACTTGATGCTCCGCTGGGGTTAGATGTCAGATACGATGACCGTTTCTAAAAGCCATTGCTCTCCCAGAAAAGTGATTGAGGTGGCTTCAAGTGTTGTGCCTCCAATTGCCTCCCATTTCTCTGTAATATTCTTCTGCTCAAATGTCTGGAAGAAAGGCTGCTTATTGTTCCCTCTAGTGGCCACTGGGACGTTCTTTTTTTAAAACACACTTATTTCATTCTTTGGCTTTTTATTGTCAATTTAATGCAATTTAAAAGCAGTTTATCCATCTTGCAGGAGACACAAAGGACAGCATCATTTGTATGACGTCATCACGGTGCTGATAAATAGTTACAATTGTCTCTTAAGAGATCCCCTATTTTCTTCATGCTTTATTTACCCAAAGCTTATTGACTGTTAAAATGTTAAATGTAGTTCTTCCTTCCAGTTTGAAATATTATCAGTAACTCTACCATTCCAAAAATATCATTTATATTGAGCCCGGGGACCTTTTTGTTCATGCTTAGTCATGGCTGCCTCTCACTTTCTAGGAATTAACAACATTTCAAATGAAATAAGTTAATCATGGGATTTCTGGTTCTTTAAGAACCAGGGTCTGCTACATTTCATTCCTCAGGACTCAGCTCTCTCTCCCTTTCTCCCTCCCTCCATGCTCTTCATTCCTTCCCATCCCAAATGGGCGTGGCTATTGATGGGATTGTCATCCTCCTTTCTTCCTGGTAGAAGTTTAATGAAATATTTTTCTTCTAACGTTGTTGTTGCTTCCAAATGCTAATGAGCTCTATATTCTGGGTGAGGAAAAACAGTCAAGAAAAACAAAGGAGATAATTAAGCAGAACAGGAGGCTCTTACAAAAACTTGAAACTGGGACTTGTCTTTACCTGAGAGCAATCACGAGGTAACTGTTAATTAAAATGACTTAGATAAATAGATTTGTAAAATGTTTTGCTCCTAGATGAAAAGACTCAGTATTTTAAGATGTCAATTTCTCCAAATTAATCTGTAAATTCAATCGCACTCCAATAGAGTTTAGTAAACTTTAGCAATTGTTCCTGAAGATTTTTTCTGAAAGAATATACAAGCAAAACCATCCACAAACAACAAAAAAATTAATAAAGGTGCTGGAAGGGAAGGCTATGTTTAATATGTTTTTAATGGGGTTACGAAGCCACAATAAAATACTATGTTATGAAGTCAGCAAAAGAGAGGCAAGAAAGGAAAACAAATACAGAGAAGTGTGGTATTTTAATATGGCTGATCTTTGCAAATTAAATTAGTGAAGGAAAAGGAAGCAGAGCAATCAACTGGCCATTTGAAGAAAATACCCAGCCTCCAATTTCTCTCCTCATACCGACATGGAACCTCAATAGGTCTGTTGATTACAATTTAAAGTATTGAAAACAGATAAAAATGAGCCTATTAATAAATAACAAAATGGAGCTGGAGAGATGGCTCATCGGTTAAGAGTACCAACTGCTCTTCCAGAGATCTTGAGTTCAATTCCCAGCAACCACATGGTGGCTCACACCCATCTGTAATGGGGTCTGGTGCCCTCTTCTGGTGTGTCTGAAGAGAGCAATGGTGGTGTACTCATATGCATTAAATAAATAAATAAATAAATAAAACAAAATGAAAGGAACATTTAAGACCGTAATGTAGGAGCCTGATCTAGCTGTCTCCTTAGAGGTCTGCCAGAGCCTGACATATTCAGAGGCAGATGCTCACAGCTAACCATTGAACTGATCATGGGGTTCCCGGTTCCCGATGGAGGAGTTAGAAAGAAGACTGAAGGAGCTGAAGGGGTTTATAGCCCCATGAGGAGAGTAACAATACCAACTAACCAGAGCTCCCAGGGTCTAAACCACCAGCCTGGGAGCACATAGGGAGGGACCCATGGCTCCAGCTGTATATGTAGGGGAGGATGGCCTTGTTGGGCATAGGTGAGAGAGGAGGTCCTTGGTCCCATGAAGGCTGGACGCCCCAGTGTGGGGGAATTAGAGGGTGTGGAGGTGGGAGTGGGTGGGTGGGGGCACATTCTCATAGAAGCAAGAGGAGGGAGGATGGGATGGGGGTTTCTGGGTGGGTGGGGGAAATGGGGAAAGAGGATAACATCTGAAATGTAAGTAAAATATCCAATAAAAAAGACCATAATGTAAAAACATAATAAAAATAATAAAAAAAATATTTATATTACAAATTATGTTTATAATTAAATAATGTAATTTAATCTTTATTATAATTTACTATGAAATATATTATAATAAAATAATTTATTTATAAATAATTACATTTATATTACAATGGAAATTGACTTTTGAAGTTACTTTTTAAAAGACTTGTGAGTGTGGTCAGGAGACACTAGTTTTAAAAAAAATGAAAGAAAGAAAAAGAAAAAAATGCCAAAGACAAAGTGAAGATTTTTGTAATTTGCACAGACCAGAGTCATTAGGAAAAAGATGTCACAGTGGGGAAGTGACAAAGGACATAGACAGGAAAGCCATTGGAGCATAATTACAAATAGCCACAGATGATGAGAGGCTCCCAGCCTCACTGCTGCTGCAACCCAAGCTACAAACGCCAAGAATTCATCATGCAAAGTTTGCCAGCACATCTTGAAGCAAGGACCTTCAGTACTATAAAGTACTAAAAGTGAGAATGCGAATAATACACTCTCACTTGAGGTAAAACTGGCAATGTACATCAAATTTTTTGATCAGCCAATTCTACTTCTATGCTTTTGGAATTTTGTCCTAGAGAAACAACTAGCAAGAATGGACAAGTGTGTGGTGGTGGTGGTGGTGGTGGTAGTGGTGTGTGTGTGTGTCTGTGTGTATCAAAATAACACTATTTGGCAGTTCCTAAAAAATGCTAAACACAATAACAATATGATCCAGTAATCTAATGAGCTCATAGCCCCCCAAACTGAAAGTGGAGCTTTTAGTTTGAATGTGAAATGTCCCCCATAGGCTCATGTGTTTGATCCCAACTGATGGTGACTTATGGGAAGCTTATAGAACCTTACCTTGCTGGAGGAAGTAGGACACTGAGGGTTGTCTTTGAGGTTTAATAGCTTGGTTCTCTCCCTCTCCCTCTCCCTCTCCCTCTCCCTCCCCCTCTCCCCCTCTCCCCCTCTCCCC
>NW_021604594.1:7179395-7187945 GCF_004785775.1 Grammomys surdaster
TCCTTCCTGTATGTAGATGAAATCTCATCACTCTGCGTACTAACCACTAGGCTTACCTCATGCTCCATCCTCCATGCCTTCCCAACATGGTGGACTTTATTCTATCCAGAACAATAAGCCAAAACAAAACTTTGCCCCTCGCAGTTGATTCTTGTCAGGCCATCCTATCACAGCAACACAAAAGTAACTGATACAGGACTCAGAAATACACTGTGCCTCCATGTGCATAGCGGCACGATGTATAATAATCACAAAGCTGACACTTACTGTTGTACAGCCATCACCACTATCTATACTCAGGGGTTTTTCATCTCCCTCAAATGACATTCTATACTCAAACACTAACTCATCTCTCCTCCTGCACCCATCCCGAGAAAACATAGCTCTCCCTTCTGGTACTATGACTTGGGCTACTCTAGGAACGTCATATGAACAGATTCATACAATACTCTTGTGACTGGCTCATGTTCCCTAACACATGATGCTTTGAGGGTCATCAGTGTCCTTGTGGGTCCTTCCTTTGAAGGTTGAATAACCATTCAGTTTTGTGTGGGCCACATTCGTTTAAGTATCTACCTACCAGTAGATACATGGGTTACTCACCTCCATCTACTTCAGTGAGTCCTCATTTAAAGACCCAAGACAAGTATCTTCTGAGTATGACAACGGTAACCACTGTCCCTTTACATTTTCACTTTTTAATTCAATCATGGATTAAGTTATTTTTCTGAACAAAAATTAACCTTAATCCATGATGAACTTTCAGGTCAACAGTTAAAAATGACAAAAATATTCCCAACCTTTCACATGATATAAATGATAGAAAAATATACTACCAATAGGGTAGGAGATAATTTAGTGTCCAAAACGTCTCTAAAGGAGTTAACCATAGATTTCCTTCATTTCTTTCACTGTGTATGGTCAACGATCTTTGTATTTTTGCAATAGGAGTTTGATTTCCTTGGGGACATCAAAGGTGAGCAAAGCATGGTCTCTGACTCATAGTTCAGGACTTCCAAGTCCAGCAACCAGGCTAGCCATTGCTCGATTGGGCAGTAACCCATCCATGGGCTTTGGAGACCTAGGATGTATATCTGTATTGTGAAACACTGCCCTCTGAGCATAAAGGCTGGTGCCATCTTCGCCAGTGCAGTTATGACCACCTGAAAGAGATCTTACTATCAGACCTTAGACATCTACTCATAGAAGAAGGGAATGAAGAAGGTCGTCAGCTGCTTACTTCTTATTTCAGATACTCTCTGCACTTCCCCTCTAGCTATTTGAATTTCTGCCCCAGCTACACCTGGTTTCTGGAAATGATTGAATATTCAGTAAACAGAGGGCTGATGAGGAATTTCACGTCCATAACCATGGGAAGGTTGTCATCCATGCTGGAGTAAGAATTTTCCATAGCGCAGCTGTCTGAGGGTCACTCACACTCCTATAAATGACCCCTTCCATGCTCAGAAAGCAAGCCCAATAAATCCCATTGTTCTCCAAGGCAGACTTGGGAAGGATTATTACTCTGGCCAGTTGTTGGTGCTGTATCTTAGTGGAGAGATTACTTTTGTTGGCATTTCTCCAAGAAAATTCTCCACAACTGCCTGCAAAGTCTGTTCATGTTGAACCTGTTTTATGTATCTGTGACTCGTTTTCTTCATGGCAACAGACCCACTTTAGAACTCCTACAACCACAAGTTACCATCAATTCATGACTTTACTCTGTCTCCCTATGAGTTCTGCATGATAAAAACCAACATTTGATTTTTTTTCCGTGCCATTCACACTATAATTCATCCTTTGTGAGGCTTTAATTATAAAGGCTGAGTGCTTCCGCAGGAGCTACGACATCAAAGAGCTGGATATGGTGTTGGACATGACCTCTTGCTTGCCCTGATAAGAACACCAGGGAGTTCTAATTCTACCAGGTCCCCTCACCCTAGATTTGGAGTTCGAATTTAGATCGTTTAATTATATCTATGAAATGAGGTGAGTTGGTAGCAAGAGTGCTTCTCTGCAGTTAGAAAGCCACCTTTTATCTCTTGGTTAAAAAGTGGGACAGTTCCTTGTTAATAATATTAGCAAGTGCTATTTATACCATACTATACATTCCCAAGGAGAGCTATCCTAATTTTGACTTCTAAGCAAGAGGCAATAGTTAACTCATTCTTATTCTTAAATATATTGAGAATTCAGCAGGCCAAATATTCAAGAAGAAAAAGTGTGTTTCTAACCACCTTTAGAAAAATCTAAATAGAATTGAACTAAGTTGCTTGGATACTTTCAATCACACTCCTGCTAGAAAGCATTATCACAGATTTATATTTCAGCCAAATATCACAAGTCTATGTGCATGAGAGAGAAATACAAGCTTATTTATGTTCTGGAGTTACTCAGGACCCTTTAAATTCTAGGCTCTTCTCTACATATTTCTACCACAAGTGTAAAACTAAAATTCTCACATATCTTTCTACATTTGACTCTTCTGGTGAGATTTAAATTGCCCAAGCACTAAGTTGAAGGCTTCTAAGATAAATCACAAGGCGTTTATAAATCTCATCATTTCAAAGGCAAGAGAATGATGTTTTTGTTCCTGGCTTGTTACTAACCTGAGGAGACGGTTGCCCTGGAGGCAGCAAGACTGCCTAACAGCCTCAGGGTTTGCATATATCAGAATAAACAACAATTTGGACATAAAATAAGAAAGCAGATATTTTGCAACAAGAGCTACTGATTTTTCTGCTGCCCAAGTCCATCTGTCTCTGTGTGAGAAGTACTTAGGATAGCTACTTCCTGCCATGTTCCTAAATGACTCTAAAGGGTTACAGCATCATCCTTTGACGTTTAGATAGAAGGAAGCCATATTTCAATTAGAAAAGATGGGAAATATTAGAACTCCTCAAACTAGGCCTTTTTCCATCTCATGACAACTCAGAAACCAGTAGACCAATGAATGCACTCACAGCCTGCTCTCCTGCTACCCTCCTCTTCCTAAGGGAAGATCTTCCTTCTTCACTCTGCTTCTACAGAGGTGCTGGTTAGAGCTGCAGGGCAGAAGGCACAGTAAGCCATGCTCCTTGCTGATCTTGTGCCCAAGGCCAGGAGGTCCTAGGCACTACCCTGAGGTGAACAGTCTCTTTAAGGGTAGTCAGAAATCTTAGCTGCAGGAGGTGCTTTCAGGTGTGCATGCTTCCAAATCCCACATGTTTGGAGCTTTTAAAATGTATTGTTGTTGTTGTTGAATTATGTTTAAATGTTCATAGGTGAGGATGTGTGTGTAAGTATGGTTGCCCAAGATGACAGAGACCTCAGATGGATCCCCAGGATCAGGAGTTACAGGTAGTGGCAAGCCACCTGACCTAGGTGCTAGGAACTGAATGCAGGCCCTCTGAAAAAAAAGCAGAAAACACTCTTGACCACTGAGCCTAGTTTAAGCTTTTAAATTGAGGGCTTAGTCAATAAGGCTAGAGCTTGACAAACTTTCAAACAAGCTTTATTGGACACCAAGAATTCAGCACCTAATTACAATGTTGTTTGTAGCTTGGCAGTTTTTCCTGTAATGTCCCATGTAAAGATGCTCTATTTTCCCCCAATGACTCTTCTCAGTTCTTGCTCATCAGTTTGGCTTCCAATGTCCCAGCTCCTGCCCTATCTATTCAAGAGCTATTTAAGTCCTCTATGTGATTTCTTTTTAGAATGCATATTTCCTTCAGCCAATGAAATCTACAGCTATACATTAGCTAATGTTGTGTAACGTTCCTGGGGAATCCAGATAGAGCAATAACAGGCCAATGAAAAGACCGCCCTCAGTCCAGCTTGGTGAACAAATGGGTTTATTGGCGTTTTGTTCGGGAACATGTCAACAACTTACAGCCTCTCCTCAGCTCTAGCAGGAAAGAGGAAGGGCTTGATATGCCCTCTTCTTTGACAGTCATGTTCACCTCTTTCCAGGAGGGAAGCAGTCACCATCCTGCCCTTTGTCAGCATTAGAATCCTCAGTTTTCATTAGAAAACATCAATTTCATCCCAGCTCCACTGGCTGACAAGTGTGTCCTTCATCAGCATCATTGATGATCTGTTTCTAAGCTTCACCTCAGAGAATACAACTTTGATCTCTGCTCAAAGCAAAACAAATATGGGGAGGACCCTGGTAGAACTTCTACAAGGCCCTGTAGTCTATTTCTTTGGGACCTGACATTTTATTCACGAATCATTTTTTTTCTATTAGCATGTGGTGGTGTGTAAAGTGATGGGTTTCTTACGACATTTTTGTACGTGCATGTGTGTTGATTATATTCCCCTCTGTTCCTCACTTTCCTTTCCTTCCCCAAATTCCCTTCACTTTCCCTAGTAGTCTTCCCTGGTCACTCTCCCACTTTTGTAATATTCCTTGCAAACCCAGATTTCAGATGTGAGAGAAAACATTTTCTATAGTATATGCCTTACTTAAGATGATGACATCCAGTGTCATCCATTTGCTTGGAAAAGACATGGTTTTGTTCAACTTCATGGTTGACTAATCCTCCTTTAGATATATGCACCACCCCTTATCCATCCCTCCCTCCCTCTGTCCATCCATCCACCCATCCATCCATCCATCCATCCCTCCATCCCTCCCTCCCTTCTTCCCTCCCTGCCTTCCTTCTTTCCTCCTTCCCTCCCTCCCTCCATCCATTCATTTATTCCTTGGCGATTACTCTGACTGTCCGAGGCAGCTGCTGTGAATAGTGCTATCATAAGCAGAAGCGGGACAATACTTCTAATGTGGACTGACTTTAATTGGTATATCTGGATAACAAAGGTCAGATTTTAGCCTTTTGAAGAACTTCCACACTGATTGTCATCATACCTGACCAGTTTGTATTCCTATCAGCAGCCAGTGAGGGCTCTTCTTTCCACGCATCCTCGACAGTAGTTGTCATTAGTTCTTTTGGTGAGAGCTATTCTGACTACTGACTGTAAGCTGGAACACTGGTGGAGTTTGCTTCACATTTCCTAGATGGTAAAGAACAATTTTAAACTAGGCTTAGTTATTATTCGTATTTCTTCCTTTGAACGGGGTCTGTTCGGTTCATTTGTCTGCTTATTGCTCGTTATTCTTTTTCTGAGTTTTTTTGTATGTTCTGCATAATAACCCTTTGTCAGGCAAAGAGCTCAGAGGTTTCCTACCATTCTGAAGGCTTTGTCTTTAATTCCAGTATTTTCCCCTTTGTTCTCTAGAAGCATTTTAATTTCATATAACCCTGCTCATTAGTTACTATTGGTATGTCCTGTGCTATTGGGATAAAGTCTAGAAAGGCATCACCCATGCCTACATTTTGCTGTGTTTTCCCTCTTTTCTCCTAATACCTTGTTTCCGTATTCTTTGATCCATTTAGAGTGGACTTGTTGTTATTTTGGCATTTAATTTTTTTACACTAAAATATTTTCCCATTTATTTATTTACTCAATTTGCATACCGATCATGGTCCCCCCTCTTGCCAGTCCCCCTCCCTCGGCCCCTCCACCCACCCCCTACTCTCCTTCACCTCTGAGAAGGGAGAGGTCCCTCCCAGAAAACCAACCCACCCTGGCACCTCAAGTCCTTGCAGGACTAGGTACATCTTCTCGCACTGAGGCCAGACAAGACAGCCCAGTTAGCGGAGCAGGATCCCACAGTCAGGCAACAATGTCAGGGTAAGCCCCCCACCGTGCTAGTTGCTGGGGGACCCACATGAAGGCCAATCTGTACATCTGCTGCATTTGTTTCCACTCAAATATTATGCTCTAACCCACAACTGCATTATTGAGCTTCTTATAATGGGATGCATCTGCACACATAACCACCAGTGAGCATTGAAAAGCCAAATGTACCATTCCTACGAACCCACTTCAGGGCTGGACATTTAGATGCTGCGGGGAGTGTTTTTACCACCTGACTGCATCTTCAGAGGAAATTTTTCCTGGCCAAAACCCACCATTATTTTTCTAAACAATAAGCCAAAAAAAAAAAACCCACCTCTATGTGCACTGTAATTTACACTGCCAACTTACAAACACAACCTGTCTTAGCTTCTGTAAAACCATGGGCAAATATATGGCCTCTCTCTCGAAAGGGTCCAGGTGTGCGTGAGATGTTGGTCCCTGGGTTTTCCTCGAGACAAGTACTTTACAATATTTTTTTTCAATATTTTATGTTCCTTCAAAATGTTCTAGAACAACAATAATAAAAAAAGATGTTTTCTTTTTAAGTAATTAGGAACAAAGAAAGAACGAAAGCAAGAAGAAAGAAATTAGTGCATACATGCATTCAGGCAAGAAGGAAGGGATGGAAAGGAAGAGAGAAAGGAGGGAGGGAGGAAAGGAAGGAAGAGAAGGAGGCATGAATTGGAGAGAACTCAAGGCTATGATTTCTAAACAATAGAATATGGAAAATGTTTTATTTCTCTATCTGTTTTTCTAGAACAATGGACTGGAATTTAAACAGACCAGGAATAATGAAAACACAGCAAATGAAGGCTGTTTTCTGACTTCTTGGTTTTAAGAAGTACTGTCAGAGTGTAAGGCTGAGGTATGCATGCACTTTTGAGAAAACCCAGTGTGGGAGACTTACAGAACATACCAATACCACTGATAGACCATCAGGGGCGTAAGAAAAAATGATAGCTTAGTAATTGTTCTATTGCTGTGAAGAGATATTATTACCAAGACAACGCTTATAAAAGAAAGCATTTAATTGAGGGCTTGCTTACAGTTTCAGAAGCTTAGTCCATTATCATCATGGCAGGGAGCACGGTAGCAGGCAGGTGTGGCACTTGAGAAGTAGCTAAGAGCTACACCCTGATCCACAAGCAGAGAGGGAGGAGACACTGGGCCTTTTGAAACCTCAAAGCCCAACCCTCAGAGACTATTTTCCTCCAACAAATCCATACCAACTCCAACAAGGCCACACCTCCTAATCCCCTTAATCCCTTCTCAAACACTGCCACCCCCTAGTGACTAAGCATTCACATATGTGAGACTATCCATGGTGGCCATTCTTATGCAAACCACCAACAGCAATTTTGTTCTGTTTCTTTGACATTTTCAAGTTTACCTTCACACTCTTTATTTATAGGCTTCCAAATGTGGAAAAGTGAAGACAGGCTAAACATCAGAGCAAAGGATTGTGGTCTCTGCCAACCACCAACAGGTGACCATGGGATTGAGGCCACTTTGTTCATGGAATTTGTACATGGCCTCTCAGAACCTGCCAAGTATGTACCTCGAAAGATGTCTGTCACTTCCTTCTCATCCTCCAGAGTTTCCGTCATTGGTATGATGGCTTGGAGTCTCCCATCATCTGTTGCCTTTTTTATTTTAATTCATGGTTATGCTGTGGTGTCTTAACCTTCCCTGGGGGCAGAGGTTGAATCTCATCCTTCCTTGTAAACAGCCCTGGGCTCTTTACTAACTTTCCCTCTGAGAAAAGTTTCCATCTGAGCTGCTGACTCACTGAAGGGAGCAGAAGTCTGTGGGCCATAGCACCAACCAGGTGAAGGGATAGGCTCATTAACCCTAGGACTCGAAAGACTGCAACAGGGAGCAAATTCAGAAGACTCAGGAAAGCAGCTAAGACATTATACACACAGGGAATAGGCACAGAGTCCATTCACAGAGTTTTGGGGGGGGGGGTCTGGTTTCATATTTGAGAGGGGAAGGCATGGAAGCCCCTTAGGTAGTGGCAGGAAGATGGCTCCTAAGGAGCTTCTGATGCCTTAATACAAAAGAACAGAGACAAAAGGAGAGATGTTCTGAGCTTCTGAAAGCCTTGCTTCGGCTATTGATCTTTAAATATTTGCTGCTCAAACTGAAATCTGGATGGATTTGAACTTTACATTTGATGTTTCTCAAAGGTCACTGAATGAAAGTCAACTTTTTAAAGTAAAAGAGTAAAGCATAACAGTATGTGCTGGAATACCCTGATAAGACAAATACTTTAAAATGTATGTGGTCACAACTTCTGCAGAATCAACAAGAATTAAATATAAATATGGTTAGAAAAAGGGGTGTTGGTCATACCCAAACACAAAAAGGCTTCCTATAAATAAAGGGTTACTATGACATTAGAAAAGTGTCCTCAAACTCAGCTTGGACCTCAGACGACCATGCTAGCTGTAGTTCAAAGAATACAGTCTGATTATAAAAGTATCATCTTATATATTCTGGTGAGAATCATAGTGGGAAAAAGATATAATTATCCCATATTTCAAATAAGAAAAGAGAGTGTCAGGGAAATTAGATAATTTCTCTAAGATTACGCCACTATAGTAAGAACAGAGGCCTAATCTATTAGAATGCAAAGCCACTCATAATACTTGCCATAGCTGGACACAGTAGCCAATGCCTGGAATCCTGGCAATCACTTGGTAAGTGCTAGTTCATGGCCATCTCAGGGTACATAGGGAAAACTTACCAGGGAGTTAGGGGAAACAAAAAAGAATGGGAGGACAGTGAGAGGGGAAGGAAGAAAGGAAGGAAGGAAGGAAGGAAGGAAGGAAGGAAGGAAGGAAGGAAGGAAGGAGGGAGGGT
>NW_021604594.1:7188045-7215481 GCF_004785775.1 Grammomys surdaster
AAGGAAGGAAGGAAGGAGGGAGGGAGGGAGAGAAGAAGGAAGGAAGAAAGGAAGAAAGGAAGAAAGAAAGGAAAGAAGGAAGACAAGATACTGTTCAACCGTTTCTACAGTATCTTTCTAATTCTCAGCTACTGTGGAAAACCTACTCACCACCATTTATTGTAAAACTGAGCAGGTACCAAACTACCTGAGCTTTCCATTTCCTTAGCTCTGGAGCTGGAGAGATGACTCAGCAGTTAAGGGCACTGGCTGCTCTTCCAGAGGATCCAGGTTCAATTCCCAGCAACAACTCAGCAGCGCACACAACTGTCTATAACTCCAGTTCTGATCGTATCTGATTGTATCGGAGGTCCAAGCTGAGTTTGAGGACACTTTTCTAATGTCATAGTAACCTTCTTCTGGCCTCTGTGGGCATTGCATGCACCCGGTGCACAGACACACAGGCAGGCAAAACACATAAAATAAGTACATAAAATAAAAGTAGAAGGAAACACATTCCTTAGCTCTAAGTTACCTTAGACACAGCACCTACTTGGCAGTTTAGAACATTTGTAAGATGAGCTACACTAAAACGAGGGTGATGCCTGGCTCACAGCTGGCTCTCACTGACTATCAAAATATGGTCTTGCTGTTCCTTACATGTATTGAAATGTGCTAAAAACTTAATAATGTATTTATTTATGTGTTCACGTACAGACAGATTTCACAATGTAGCCAAGGCTGACCCCACAGTTTCGGTTCCCTGTTTGTTTCAACCTCCCACATACTGGGACTACAGGATTAGCACACCCAACTGATATTTAATACTTCTGTGTGTACTGTGGTTCTCCAGTTAGATTTTTTTAAAAAAAAATCTCACGGCTCATATTTGTTTTATGCTATGTTGTGTCAGCTAGCACACAATGGGTCCCAAGTTCTGCCAACCAGATTTGCACCACTGGGATAAGAGGGAGAAGACCTCTTTGCTCACTCAAGGGACGGCTTGAGGGATACTTGCCTCATCAAAGAACAGTGTTGAGAACCTGGAGTCCTTTTCTCAGCTCTGTCACCTTTGGGTCCTGCTTTGTCCTTAGTCACTCTCCCTTCCCATGTAAGGTGGCTACAGCTGACAACCCTCACACACATTACACATATATGTGGGGGAAAGGCACTGCCCTTTCTCATACCAGTATCTAGGATTTCTTGTATTTCATTCTCCCCGCTCCACCTGCTTCAAAACTACCCAACCGGAGACAGTCACTGGAAGCTGGAATTTCAGAACTGACTTTATTAATCATTTAAAGGGAAGCAGAATCGATCCGCTCCCACCTCAAAACCTTTGTACCTTCAATCTCAATGACTATGTCTGACTGTACGAGTAAGGCTAAGCTTACTGGAAGTGGGAATTTTAGATGCAGCTAGGAAATTGGTTATTTGCCCAGAAATAAGCCAGGGCTGCCTGATTTCAGAGTCCATGATGCTGAATGCTCACTGGCCACCTTGTACCATCCTACTTTGGCAGTAATTGGCTTAGATCCCTAAAAAAAAAAAAAATCACTTCTCATGTACAGATGACATAGGCAGAGAAAAATCAAAGTGCTTTGCCACCTGCAGCAGGTCCCTCAAGAGATTGCTTAAGCCCTGCATACCCACTGCATTAAGTAGCAGTGAAGTACATAGCAGTTAATCTCCGCTCAGCTCTTCCCAATCCTCCTGATACCATCCAAGCAAAAGCCAGTTTACTGCCAAGTCTTTAACACTCTCTAACACCAGCTAATCTCCCTGTAACAATTACAGAGTGAGTCTTAGTTTGGAAGCTTTGAAGGGCAGCTGTCTGAACTTCCCCATACTGGTGTGTCTTCCTTTAATTTAATTTTATAGTTGCTTTGTAGCTTTGGTCTTCCCATTTAAAATCCCTTTAAAAACAAGTCTAGTTAAAGAAAAGAAAGTTGGTTAATAGGATAGGTTTGGAGAAGAGAATTATGATAGTAATCTACATCAGTGTGTATATACATAAAAAATGTGAGAGTGGTAAGAAAACAATAGTTCTGAAAAGCATTTACCTGGGATAATTAGAGAACAGTTGCAGACTTTTAATTTGACAATCCAGAAGCTAGGACAGAGGGCAATTATTCTAGCAGCCACCAGAGGGCAGTGTGTCAGCAACTATGAAACTGAAACATAAGGTCACCCCTGCTTAGTCCCTTGCTCCTCCAAGAGTGGTCGGCAGAGGGCAGTATCAACACCAGGGTGACGAGAAGCGAACTCTGGAGTTGGAATCTGCTTTCTGAGGAGGGAGAGTTTGTAAGTACTGAGTCAGACTGAGCTTCGGGGTGAAAGCAGAGTTCTTCTTTATTTGGGAATATGGCTGACAAGTATCTACATTTGGAGATGTGTATTTGTGCATGGATTCTACAGCTACACTGGTTGGATTTGAATCCAACTTCCTTCTCTGATAGCATCACTTGTGCTAGAAACGGGATTTCCAACACCCAGAAAGTAGTTTTGAGGAACAGATGTGCAGTAAATGACTGCATGAATGAGTCATTCAGAAGCAGGGAAGCCGTTTGCTGAGTCACTGTGTCTTTGTTTCCGTTGTCCTTTACTTTGGTGGCTTTGGTGACTCATATACACAGGTGAGATCCTCCATGCTGTATGTAGTGAGCTTTCTGGGATCTGGGGTCTGTCCCCATCTATTGGTGTCTGCTGTGTGTGCAATGGAGAAAGAGCTCACTAGTGTGAGTGAGCAAGACTTCACATCCTATCCTTTTTATTGACTTTGGTACACAATACACACACACACACACACACACACACACACACACACGCACATCCTCATACACATTCCCACACAATCGAAGTGAAAGAGACAAAGCATATCTATGTTCCTGTCTAAAACATCAATAGGCTGTTTCAGCCAAATGACTTGAACACTCTGAGATATGGAGTTACCACCCTAAAGAATTCTCCAGTATTTTCCCATTTACTAGGTACAAGGACCTATTAAATGGAAAGTGAGTAGAATTCTCCGAAGTGTTGGTTCCCCCCCATTCTCTTCAATTGGATTTACAGTTGGCTGGTTTCCCTCTGAGTTCTGGTGCAGGACTGAGAGGAGAGAGGAGTCCCAGTGATGGGGTGGATCTCCATCCCATACTTGAAACCTCACAGGACAACTGACAGTGTGAAACCAAGGCTTGCTTGTCACACAGCTGTAGGCTGGATCCTCCTTCTTTTCAAACATGCACTTTTCCTGATTTTTTTTCATTTTAAACTCCATTCCTTCAATCATTTCTTTCTTCTCATTCAATCAGCACACATCTGTGAACACCTTCTAGAACGATGGTTCTCAACCTGTGGGTAGTGACTCTTTGGGATTGAACAAAACTTTATTTTCTTTTTCTTTCTTTTTTTTTTTAAATTTTTAAAATTTACATTTCAAATGTTATCTCCTTTCCTGGTTTTCCCCTCCAAAAACCCCCCATCCCATCCCCCATCCCCCAGCTTCTATGAGGGTGCTCCCCCACCCACCCACCCACTCCCACTTCCCTGTCCTGGCATTCACCTACACTGGGACATCAAGCCTTCACAGGACCAAGGGCCTCTCTTCCCATTGATGTCCCACAAAGCCATCCTCTGCTACATATGGGGCTGGAGCCATGGTTACAGGGGTCACCTCAAACCAGCAGAAAACACAGGTACACATTGTAATTCATAACAGTAGCAAAATTACAGTTATGAAGTAGCAACAAAAATAATATTATGATCGGGGTCACCACAACATGAGGAACTGTATTAAAGAGTTGCAGCGTTAGGAAGGTTGAGAACCACTAAACCTGGCCATACACTAGAAGAAGGGATTTATAAAACGTGAAAGCGGACACAGAAAACACCCAAACAAAGATTATTTCAAAGTTCCAGAAAAAGACAGAAGATAATGTGGTTGTGAGTGAGGAAAGCAGACAGCTTAGAGTCAGTCTTTGGGCAGACTGTCTTGGGCAAGCTAAGAATGTAACTTCTTCGAAGTCTTACAAGGGAAAACATAAACAAAACACAAACCTTCTAATCACAGAATGGTTAAAAAAAAAAAAAAAAAACCCTAGACAGGACAAAGCTTTGTGCAGATATCCAAGGTGTGGGCACATGGAGATATGAGCCCAGAGGCTTCAGGACAGACACTATGGTGTCTTTTGTTTGTACTACCTAGAGTAAGCTAAATGCTGTTGAGAAAGAAAGCTGCCTTCCTTTCAGCTAGGTGGGCTGATGATCAGAACTGTGCCTATTTAAATGATCCTCACTGTGTAGAGAAGGAGGCTGAGTCTATCCCTTTGTGCTGTCTGTCCCACCGTGACTTCTCTTTGGGTACCCACTCCTGGTAGCTCTTGAAGAGCCCCCTTACAATGTAGAAATCAAGCCCACCCATGAAAAGTCTCAGATTCTAATTTTTAGACCTAGCAGCAACTGTTATAATTACCTTCCGTTGTACATCTGCTTTTTCTCAAAGCGTCATCATTCTTCATAATGAGTTCTATAATTTCCCCGTAGAGTACGACCCATTTCGGCTGAAGCACTGAAACTAAGCGCTAGCCGTTGATCACTGTCTGTAATTTGCATTGCTCTTTATCCAAGAAAATATTCATTCTTATTAGCCAGATTGAGACCTGTTATGAATGTCAATGTGACTTAATTAAAGCATAATATTGATCATAATACCACTCTCCAGACTCAAATGCCCTCCCCCATGATGCTTACTAACCTAAACCTTCAATGGTGAAGTATGAAAATAAATTAGATAAAGGCATTTTTGATAAGTTGGGGAGATTTAACTAAAGTCTTTCTTAATGAAAAAATAATAAAAGTATGAGATGAATTGTATCTGCTAAATTACACATGCAGAAAGACTTCAACAAAATAAAAGAAACTATGTTTTGCTACCTTTCTATCTGAACGTCAGGCAATACTTATTAAACTCCTAAGTACTCAATTCACATGTGCTCTGCTCTAAGTGTTTGCCCTCACAACGGGCCCTGTTAGCTTTCCTAAATTCTATTTGTAATTATTTAAAGTGAACAAAGCACTAGAAAAAATTACAACCTCACATCTCTGGCTTAGTATTTATATATGTAATATGGAGAGAATTTGAAATGACTTCTATGATCATGGAGATGATCACAATGATTTTTGAAAAAAAAAAAAAAAAACAACCCTGCCCATTTCATTGGAAAAATATTTTAATGGATTCATGGTTGGGCAGGAAAAGGTCCCAAACTGGGTTGGTGTTTGGGGAATGTGGGGCAATGGGAGCTGAGTGCTAAAATAATGAAGTAGGGAATTGTTTCCTTCTAAGGCTCTCTTCTGTGGGTGTAGAGAATGTTGTCCTTTATTGGGAGACTCTTGGTCGGAGTTGTATGTAGTTGTTTCACTAATGCCTGAGTTGTCTCCTGGAACTAAACACAGGAAGAGAGAGATGACTCAGAGGATGTGAGGGCAGCCTGAGCCATAAAAGAAACAGTGATGAAAGTTATGAAAAGGGGTCTGAGTCCTGCTTGGTCATGTGTAAGGGACAATGGTGCAACATGGTTCCCACCACTGGAACAGGATCAGCAGGGCTGGGCTTCCATGGTTGCTGTGGGATTGTTTGTAGATACATGGATGGATGGATAGAAAGATAGATAGATAGATAGATAGATAGATAGATAGATAGATAGATATTACTTCCTGTTCCTCCTAGGAATGTCCTCTCTGCCAAGGTTAATGACTCCATGATAATAAGAGATAGCACGAGTCTGGGAGTCGAATGTGTGTCTGTGTCTCAGAAAAATGGTAGAAGGCTGTGACCTTCAGGACAACCCTAAAGACTGTGGGAAAGAACGCTGAAAACAGGAGTTCAAAAATAGATAATTTCTCAACTATGCAAAGTGTCAGGATGCCATGTGAATTATACAAGGATCTTCACAGATCTAAAGAAACAGAGGCAGCTGCACTGCCAGCCAGCTTGTCAGAAAGATCCTAAGGCAGGAGATAAAGAGATTTAGAGAGTGGTGATTGCAGGGCGAGATCCCACTCAGCTATGCTTACAAGGGCGGGTAGATTCCTGAGTTCAAGATCAGCTTAGAACAGGAGTTGAGGTCCAAGCCCAGGTGTGGTAGGAATGGTAATTTAAGGGCAGGGTCCCGCCCAGCGATTTTATTGTCTGTGCTTGTGCTTGCTGTCTCTTTCTAAGAATCTAGGGGCTGGAGTTAAGGGATGCTGATTCCTGGGATAATCAAAAAAGAACCTGGGGCAGTGACTGAATTAATATGTAAATAAGACTGGGCTTTTGATCTGCAAGAGATGAGCTATTCAGAAAGTTTTTGGACTAACAAGAGGAAGTTGTCTCAAACAGAACACAGACTGAGCAATCTGGAAAGCTGTCTCAAGCAGAACACAGGCTGTTAGCTTGGACCTGTGATGTGACCTCAAGTCATTTATTGGTTCTTGGCAAAGGAGTTCCTGCTTGGAGTTCCCCAGAGTACTTAGATACCTGCTGGGCTTGCTACAGTATCCTGGAATGAGACTAAACGATGGCCGAAGGTCACATGGCCTATGGGAAGTTTGTGGCTACTCAGTTTGCACTTCAATTCAAACCCACCAAAACGCCTGTGGGTGCAAATAGCAAAAAGCAACCCACACTAGATTAAACAGCTGGGATTTGGGGCTCAAAATGCTAAGATGAGTGGAGAAGGAACAAGTCCCTCAAGTCATAAACTCTTAAGAGGCAATCCTTTGATTCTGTTTTCTGTGAGACACCAGAATGGCATCACAAGATGGCTGCAGCTGCTCTAAGGCCACCTGCTTCAAATTCACATCAGGAGAGAGGCAGACCCCTCCCAGCCAACGTCTAAGAACAGTCCCAGTGATGTTACTAGCCTGAGTGACTGGGCTACCATGTCTGGTCTGGGTTCATCCTGGCTGGGTATAGAAATGAGAGGAAGTACACTGAGGAAGTAGCGAGGATGTTTGGTAGATAATGTTAAAGACCTTTACTAAACCTAGCTACATCTCAGAATTTAGACATCAGGAAAAGTTTAAGGTCTATTAAAAAAAATATCAACTGCTCAAAACAACCTAATTTTGATTTTATTTCCATAGCTGTTACATAATAAAATTATTTTCAACTTAACCATATCATTTTCTCAGAACTAAGAGTTGTCAGATTCATTTAACCTGTATCAATAGTACTGTATTTTTGTTGCTTAGAGATAAGGTCTGAGATGTAGCCCAGCCTAGTCCAGAATTTAGATAGCTCCTGCCACAGCCTAAGGACAATGCTTTTAAATGCAACTCGACATACTTAAGACTGAGCAGTATTCATCTGAACTCACTTTGAAAGTTTTGCAGATATAACCAACACATGAATTCACATCAACACAGAAGGAAGCTGGAGACTGGAAGAAGAATCTGGAAGTCTTTCAGTAACAGGGGTTTGGTCCTTTGCCTTTCATCTCCATCACAATCTAAGGCTCACTGCCCAAACATGATGCCAGCCCTGCAGCTGAGAGAGGGAGTCCAGCTGTGAAGCTCCAAAGGGTTTTCCAGGCCTCCCTCTGGGCATCCTTGTGCCATTTATGCAGTATCTCCCAATAAATACCAAAAGTCTGAGTAGCGGGAGCTCCTGCCAGCAGCTCACAGTTGGAACCCTGCTTTAGCCAGCAACGTTTTCCAGATGTACAGACTCAGTGCGCCTGGAGATCTGCTTAGAACAGGGTAGAGGTTTATCCTGCTAACTGCAGAGGGTGTGTGATAGACGCCCTTCTGGATACAAATGGAGGAATTCTCTTGAATGTATTTAAGGTGGTGACAACCTGGTGAAGAAAGTACTAGATGATTTTAGAAAGCAGGAGACTTTGGGGTTGACCCCACATCACTTTAGAGGCTCTTCCTCCCTTCCAGGTTAGTTTATAGGAGGGTTAGGAAGGCATGACTGCGTGTTTATATGACACTTTCAAAGACCCTGGCGTGCTATTCTGTGAAGACATTGGGAGTCCTTTTCCTTCTGCTTTCTCTTTCACTTATGCTGAGATTTCCTAGCCTGCTGCCTCCCTTCTAAAACTCTTCTGGATTATACCTTGGTAGAGCGTTCTTTATTGTCAAGTTAGTGAGGTCTTTAAAGACTAAAAACATGGACATTTGCATTTTAAAGAATATTAACCGCCTTGATTATGAACCGAGGCCTGGAAACAGGAGAAAAGTCGGGGATGGAAAATGCATTATTTATGTGGGTTTGTTTTTAATTGATTGATTTGAATAATTTCAGACATGCTGGTGCAGACTGACAAATAGCATATGCTGTTTGGTAGCTGCTGTAGCAGACCTGCTTTTCTAAAGGAGGGCGGATTTTCATCTGGGAACTTGACCTTGGGCAGGCGAGTACAGTATGTGGTAAATCCACCTCTGCTGTTATATTCTCTACTTTAAAAAAAAGAATCTGCCTTGCAGGTGTTGAAATCCCTACCCCTGTACCTTCCTGCTTAGAATGACTGGAGGAGCTCCCTCCTGGAATGTAAATATTATTCAGGAAAGTCATGAATTTAGCACACTCACATCTGGTTTACATAGACTGTCTTCTTGAGTTTAAATCTTTGTCCTGCACGTTCTGGTTGGAGGTGGTACCTAAGACCTCTTTATTCACACCGTTTGAATTCTTTATATTGGGGTTAATCCTCAGTCCTATTGACTCAATAAAATTATAACACACTGGCATATTTATGTAACTAGTTCCCGAAGTATGTGACACAAAACATCATTATATATCGATGGTGCTGCGAATGTAATTATAACCTGGCTGGTGATTGTCATGCATCTTAGTCCTCCTGAGCTCAGGGCTGAATCCTATTCCCGCTATTCCGATTGGCCGTTTCCTAACAAAAAGAAGTGTTTCCCAGTTGCTAGGAAACAGTATTGTCTGTGCCCTCTACTTTCTGCATTCTTCTCGCTTCCTTCTTGAGGTCTAATTATAATTGTTTTCCTTCCGAAGGCTCTCTCTCCATTCATGGCTGCCATTGTCATCTGATAACTGTCAGTGTTATTGTCACTATTGAATTCTATGATGAGAAGCTACAACTTGCTCATCCTTCAACAGAATAGAAAATTGACGTGTCCGTATGAGGCATCTGCATTCTGTCAGAGAATCCATTTTTCTCTCAGAGGTCACATTTCCAAAGAAAGTCTTCAATACTTGGCATCCCTCTGCCTTTGACGCCCCTCATCTCTGACTCCTACTATATGACCCCTTTTCTTGAAGACTAGGCTTGTGTCTGTATTATAGTTATATTTTGTGTATGATGATAAAATTCCAACAGAAAGTAAGGTGATGAAATCCACAGTCTATGAAAACAAACAGCACACACACCAAACAACACAGAAATGACAGAAGCCATCTTTAACTGTGGACTCATCGTGTGATGGCATTGATCAGTGGTTTACGTACTTTCTGGTGTTCCTTCTTCTTAAATTCTATATGGTGTTATCACTCCCGGTCATGAATAAGGAAGCTGATAGAATCTTAGAGCCAAGAGTCGGTAAGGAAGTGTAGTAAGTGGCTATCAGAACCAAAATTTCCTCATGTAAGGTGTCACTGAGTATAAAATGTAACAATAATTTAATGCAACTATAGACTAAATGTAAGGTAAGGTTTAAATTCAGAAGACATCAAAATAAGAAAAATCATGAAGCTTAAACCCAAAACTGAATCCTTGATGTATCCTTTAGGATTGTTCTCTAATGTCTGTTCTGGAGAAGTGACAGCACTGGACCCATGTCTTTATATTCTGTTCTTTGCCCATACACATTCAGATCTCCTCAGTCCACAGGCATTTAATGGGTCTCTACCCAGTATAGAATGGCTAGTACATATTTACTTTAACCCAGAGTCACAGTCTGCCTTTGTCACCTGCCAGAAAAAATTGTCCTGAGCAAGATTCACTCATCTCACTAACTACATTATGTGGCTTTATTTGCTTTCGTTTATCATATTTTCTATTTCACAAATTTGTAAAAATGCCCAAGCCTCCACCCCAAGTAGCCTGTGATTTCTTGAGTGGCAAATTCTGTCATTGTTTTTTAGTAACTTGTGTATACTGAACTGTTGCGTGAAATATTTAATAAACCAAATCTACGCTATCGCGCCTAGGCACCTGCTGGCGGTCTCCGTCTGTTTCCAGGCCAGCAGACAGGCCAAGACCGCATTATTCCTTTTTGCTAAAGCCTGTCCCATCAAGGCTGACTCTCTGACTCAGAGCTCTGAAATCGCTCTTTCCATTTGTAGCTGGCTGCTGCCGAGCCTGAAATCCCTGCTGCTAGTTGGGGTGTACTTCTTGCAAATCAACACTCTGCTGCAGTTATCTTTCTCAAACCCAGTTGAGTTGCCATGTGAAGGAAAACACCACAATCAACAGGTAACACAATCGCTGGGCACAGAAACTAGCATCCTAATTTTATAAACTAATCTATGTTATAAATCCCCGAGTGGCAGATCCACCACTCGAACCAACTACCTCTGGCTTTCTACACTGTCTGCCTCCCTTGCTCCCATGGTCCAAAAAGGCCATCTCTTTCCCCTGCGTTCCCACTTTCTTTCCCCAACTCAGAAGTCCCACCTTCTCGCCCAGTGATTGGTCCCTTGTAATCTTTATTCATTAGGGGAAAATTCCACCTCTGTCCAATAAAAGAAACTTTTCTCTTAAATATAAATTGAGCATAACTATTTCCATTCTGTAATGTATAAAATATAAGATACACCTAACATCTAGTCCATCATTTTTGTCAATTTAATAGACCACGGTTATCTATCTTAACTTTTAAAAGGCTTACAATTTCATATCTGTTATGTACTGGTTTAGCTTGTATACTGTCTGAAAACTCCCCTCTCAGATGTATTCTCTCAATGCTAAATAGCCTGGGTTGGCTATGAAACTATAATTAATAGTCTTTAACCCTGTCAGAAATCCGAGAAAGACCAAAATCTCCTAAAAATATAGGAAAATTCCACCACACTGAACTGGGTGTTAAGTAAGTGCTTCATCAAACTTGTTACTATAGATTTTTTTTTCAGTCAGCTACAGTGTTCTAGTCTTATGGAAACCAATGCTTCCACGGTGAAGATACAATCTCCCCATCTTTCTCCAAAGGTAGGGATGAGTATCTCATGGTTGAGTTTTCCCCTGCCCTTCATACTTTTCTTGAAGACCTCGGGCATCTGCTCTTTCCTTAGACTGCATAACTTCTCAGTAATTAAGTTTAAATGAAACTGATGTTCATTTCAAGAAGACAGGAGACATGAACGGATGACAGAGATGCTGGGCACAGAGTTGGTTTTCCTGCACTCAAAGATGGAATGAGTAGAATAATCTCGGTGCTGCAGATGATTAGAAACTTTATTCCGACATGGATGTTAAAACATAAATGTCTATGATCTGCCCGTCATGATCAACTCTAGAAGCATACGTTAGTCTCGCAATGAGGCAAGGGATGTCTGCTGCCTAAGTGCTTTCACACAAAGAGCTACGAAACAAGCAGAGTAAGCTTGGCTGAGTTTGTCTTCACAGAGGTGTAACTGTTCACCACGGGAAGGAAGAGGAAGAAGATCAGTCATCGTTTAATTCCCTTCGTTCTTCATTTTCTGTTATACCTTATCTTAGAATTAACAAAGTTAGAGAGAGACTTAGATTGAGAATTTATGAGAAAGAGTCTACCTGGAATCAACACAGAAGCCAAAAATGGGGAAAGGAGAATGAACATTCTCTGTTTAAAATCTAGATTTAAATTTTTTTTTTTGTTGTTCAAGGTGTTGAACACTGAAGTCTGTGGAACAGCCATTGTTCTGTTTTTAATTGTTGCTTTGCTGTTACTTATTTGATGAATTGCTTCTTACATCATCCTTTTTCAACTACACTGAGTCCACAAATTCTCAATAGAAGCAGGTGAAAAATCTGTTTCAGG
The DNA here is from genome assembly GCF_004785775.1 of Grammomys surdaster. Taxonomy (NCBI): domain Eukaryota; kingdom Metazoa; phylum Chordata; class Mammalia; order Rodentia; family Muridae; genus Grammomys; species Grammomys surdaster. The sequence continues at coordinate 7,200,001 of NW_021604594.1, forward strand.
AACTATTGATTATCTTGTTCTGGAGCAAATTCTGTCCTGCTCTATCCAATGCTTTCTATGATTTTATGAGCGCTGTATGATTGGATTTTCATTCTGTCTCCTGGATGTATTTAAACTTTCTAGACTTCTGTGTGGCCTCTCAGGAATACTGTTAGACTTCAGGTTGGCTCATACCCTATGTGAGCATTGCTCTTTCCCATTGGACATCAAGGCAAGCTCACCCATCCATCATTCCTGTGAGCCTCCATACTCTTGGACTACATCTCAGTACTGCATACCAGACATCCACAACTAGTGCTGTCTCCGTTAGCATAAAATCTTTTTGCCAATATGTACTGGAGATGAAGCTATCCCTTTCATTTTCTTGAATTATTGTAAATACCATATTATTAACTGAATTGTTCCAGGATTTCTTTCTTACATGATGGGATGTTCCCTTTAGCATATTTTTCTCTTAAATTATAAAATGATATTCATTCACTGTGACTACGAGGATTATTTCAGGAAGGAAAACGCCCTCTCAGTAGGAATTCTGTCTTGGACTTATTTTATACCTCATCTGACAGAAATGAACAAAGATTTAATCTAGGAACTTTATAACTCAAGATGTGAAATCAGGAATTACAAGAAACTATGTAGGTTTCGATTTTTATTAAGCTTTTGTATGCGTCTGCTTCATGAATTCTTTGGACACTTAAAAAAAATCAATAGAGTCAGAAATGCAGTATTTGTTACCTTTGATGTCCAGAATGTCCGTTTCGTCACCCATAGTGTTTAAAATAGATGCTGCCTGCCATAACTGATCAGCTCCTAGAAGCAAAATATGAATTGTGGAGTCTTATAGTAGCATAGACTGATTCCTCTGATATGGTTTCTTAAAGTGTTCATTTGCCTCAGGTTATAATGGGGACATTTTAGGTTTGCTGGCAACAATATAGAGCACATCAATTTCTATAAGCAATGAATCCTTGTTGAGGGACAAGATACAGTTCTAATGTTTAATTAAGATGATGTTCCTCTCTCTGAACCTCAACCTTAGACAAAGAACTACAGCCAACCAAGGAATTCTGAGAGTGAGAGGAATAGTTTTCTCCAGAGAAGAACCCCTCAGTTGGTTACCTATTACCAAGTAGTCAGCCCTGAAATCATATACAAACAAGTAACATCATATGGGTTGTACTTATTTATATATGAATATAAATATATAAGTCAATAGTTTTTTTTAAATGAGGTCATGAATTTATGAAAAAGCTAGAGAGATATACATGGAACAGGCTGAAGAGGGGAAAAGGGAACAGGGAAATGATCTACTTAGATTTTAATTCAAAACACACACACACACACACACACAGTCTTAGAGTTTTATTGCTGTGAAGAGACACCATGACCAAGGCAAGTCTTATAAAGGACAACATTTAATTGGGACTGGCTTACAGGTTCAGTCCATTATCATTAAGGTGGGAGCATGGCAGCATCTAGGCAGGCATGGTACAAGAAGAGCTGCTGAAAGTTACTAGTGGAAGACTGACTTCCAGGTAGCTAGGGTGGGGGTCTTAAGTCCATGCCCATAGTGACACACCTACTCCAACAAGGCCACACCTCCTAATAGTGCCATTCCCTGGCCCAAGCATACACAAACCATCACACACACACACACACACACACACACACAGAGAGAGAGAGAGAGAGAGAGAGAGAGAGAGAGAGAGAGAGAGAGAATAATACCCTTCTAAGCCATTTTTCTTAGTCTCAGTTTTACCAAAGACATTATTTTAGCTTAGGCAAAGTTAAAGGCCTTGTTGGGTTATTGGAAGTAGGAAACAAAAGACCCAACATCATGCCTCTACAGTGTTTGGTTCTTACTGTGTGTTTATCAACTAATTTTATGGCAGTAATTGAAAACCATTTCTCTAGGCAAATCTCAGGAAGCTGCAGCAGTAAGCTAGTATCTTGCCTGTCCCATCACCAGGTGGGAATCTTTCTTAGAAGCACATCCATCCAGACAATAATGTAATTGCAGCACAGATAAAAATCCAGGGCCAAGGGTATGTCATGATATCTCTGCTGGAAAAATAGATCCTATAGGTATGCTATACAAAGATGTAGGGTAAAGGTGGGTTTCTGTATAGAGAAAGCTAAACATGGGGAAACACAAAGGCTGGAGCATCAGACTAAAACCTTCTTTTCTGAGTTAGAGAAGCTCAGTGGGAAGAGTCTAAGAAAGTAGAAAGAGTGGGGAGCTGCCATAACAGAACTCACGAGAGAGAGCCTCTCCTAAGTGGAGAGAAAAACACCTATTAACCAAAACTTTTTGTTTTAAATGGAAAATTCATTTAAAGCTGGTCCACACTGAAGTACAGAAAAGAGAAGCATCAAACAAACGAGCAGGGAGTTTTTTTGTTTGTTTGTTTGTTTGTTTGTTTGTTTTATTTAAGGCTAGGTCTCACAAGGTAAACTGCCTGGCCTGGAACTCACTCTGTAGATCAGGCTGGCCTCAAACTCACGGAGATCCACCTACCCCTGCCTCCCAAGTGTTGGAATCAAAGCTGTGTGCCCAAAAGGAAGTTCAGGGATAGCATTCTGGGAAGCTGAAGACTTTACTAGATCGCTTTTGTTTCCATCAAAAGTTGAAGAACATTTTATCCAAATAAAAGTCACTGGAGCAAGTGCTGCAACTGAGAAAAAGCCAAAATATTTTACAGAACAGTGTGAAAGACTGACTCCTGGCTATGACATGGCCATTCCTCTCTTGAACTGTCAGTGGTTGTGGTTACCAAAGGAGACCTACACAGACTCGGATCTATTGGTTTCCTATTATGGATGGGGCGATGGCTCACATGACCCTGCCCCTCCTCAAGGACTTATATTCAGTTAACAGCTGCTGGAAAGGGGTGTCATGATGAACCCCCCATATTTATGCAATTAATGGTTGCTGGAGGTGGAGAGACAGTGTGTGTGTGTGTGTGTGTGTGTGTGTGTGTGTGTGTTCAGTGTTTAGCCATCCATCCATAAGTGTTTCCTGTAAGTAACACAAACTTAGCTCATTTTTTCACCAACTATACCTGGGTGAATCCTTATGTTGTTTCTGTTACCAGTGTCATATCTGCAGTGAATAGAAACTAACTTCTGTAACCAGGTCATCTCTTGGGAAGATTTCTCACAGCAGAGGGTACTCAGAACCTAAGTGAGGTTAGAAAATATAAATTATAAGGACACCAAGCTCCATCATGATATGAGTCCTTGAGGCCACCTACATGTAAAGGAACATGGGAAGATAAGAATGAACTTACCCTTATGTGTAATATAATGTCTCCATGATATTCATCAGAAATCATAGGTGATCAAGTCATACATTTGTAACCTTTTCAAAAATATCAAGAAAGTATTCAATATAATTGAAGGCATCCATTAACATCCCTGACCTGTGCCATGTCACTGACTGTCACTTGTTCTGCTGATAACTGTGTAAGTAGGGTTTGTGGTTAATTTATCTGTTCTCCATGTTTCTGGAATTTAGCCTGTGTGTTTACAGGATGGAAAGCCCAAGCGGAGTTATGAGCTGCTATGCTGGTGTTGAAAATCAAACTGAGGTCCTCTGGAAGAATAAGCCAGGATCCTTAACTGCTGAGCCTTTTCTCCAGCCTTTCAATGGTATCTTTATATCTGCTGACTTTGACACACTGACATCTGTCCTAGTTTGCTTTCTATTGCTGTGATAAACACTATGACATGAAGAAACTTAGGAAAGAAAGCATTTATTTCATCATCTTATAGCTTACAGTCCACCGTGATGGAAAGTTAGGACAGGAACTCAGAGCAGGAATGTGGAGGCAGGAACTGACGCAAGAAGTGGAAGGACTGTTTTCTGGCTCATTCCTTGTGGCTTGCTTGCTCAGCCTGCCTCTTTTTAATATAACTCATGACTTCCTGCCCAAGGGTGGCACTGTCCACAGTGAATTGGACCCTTCTACATTGATAATTACTAAAGAAAATGCCCCACAGACTTGCCTAAAGGCCAATCTGATGGAAGCATTTCTCAGTTGAGGTTCTGTCTTCTCAGAAGGCCCCAGCTTGTATCACACTGACAGAAAAACCAAAGACCCAGCTCAGCATCTTAGGGAAGCGGGTGGTTTATAGAGACCAGTGTAGATCTGGAACTTGTGGGAAGTAAGGCCTGGAGACATAACTTGCTGAAGTCACGGGACAAACGATATCATCTCCAGACAGAGACGACTACTATGCAAAATGTAGGTCACAAGCAGAGGAGGTGGGAGAGAGACCAGAATGACAAAGTCCTCAGCAAGGCAGGAAGAGATAAGACAGCAGAGCAAGCAGATAAGAGGAGAACTGAGGGAATCCCTGAGTGTGCTGGCCTGTAGAGAGAGGAGGAAATCAGAGGTAAGTCACTGGGCTTGGTAATGAGGAGAGCATTAATGACTCACAAGCAGCCATTTCAGTAGTGTAAGGATCAAAACTCAATGGCAAAAGGATTGTGGAGCTAGCAAACCAGTGTCTCCTTCAGAGCCATTTGCTGTGAATTCGCAGCAAAATTAGCTGCATGGAAGTAGGGCATACAGGTATAATACAGCCATGCGTTTTATCCTGTTAGGATGTATATCCTCCAAACTCAATTCAACCATATTCTAGTTAAGTTGTTATGAGTTATTTCTGCCTGACTCCCAGGTCTTTGAAACAGTCTCCACTTACATGTTGTTTCCTTGCTCTAAGTTTCTTGGTCATTATAGCCACAGAAGCTGCAATTGTCTAATTCAGGTCAGCCCAAGATTACAACAAAACAGTCCTCTGCTTCCTAAAATGTTGAACTGTATCAAATCATATTCTGGAGTGGATTTTCAAGACTTGACCTGAGTGTCTCATGTTATCAGTGGGGAAGCTGAGGCATGCATGCTTCAGTGATAGAGCTCAGAAAGTAATTCAGCAAGCAGTGGTTTGATGGTCCGACAACACACATGTCTCTTCTTTAAACCTCAATGTTTCAACTGTATTCTTGTCCCAGTGGTGGCTCCTTGTAAGTGTGAATCCAATATATTTAGGAATAAGCACTAAGGACTGGATATTAAGTCATTTCACACCATAGCCAAAGAGACTTCCGTGAATAGTAAACACATTCTTGCTAATAAATTTACAAAATCTTTTGACGAGTTGAGCAGTGAGGAGTTTTTCATTACAGATTGTAGAGGATGCTTTCTTTCTTACAGTTAAAGAACCTCTCCCACAAAATCCTAAGATCTCAGAGTCTGACTTAGAATTTCAGAGTATAACATGGTCTGAGTAGTTAACCACAAAAGTCTTCTTGGTAGAAAGAATAAACAGAACAGCAGGTAGCTGCTTTACTTTGGAGAAAAGTACAGTTTTCCTCACCAGAAATTAGGGTTCTCATTAACAGTTACCTGTCTGCTTCTAAGTTACTCACCTGTCTCCATGTTGCCCTGGCCAAGTCTACATAAAACAGTTTTCTTCCTTCCCCGAGAAGAGGTAAGATTTGCTATACAATATTGCCCTCTCTGGTCCTTGATCTAATAAAAGTCTCAATATCCTCTGTCAAATTAGCCTCTGATTACTCTGTTATGCCCTTAGAAGTACAAAGAATAAAGGACCATTTAATGCCCAGTTATAAATGGGAGATTCAGACCACCTCCTCCAACATTCAAAGAATATTGCAGATGAAAGATTATAAAGAATGTAAGGACCAGGGAGAGTAGTGTGGAACACCAACTTCTAGATATGACATGTGGTTACACTCTCAAAGTCTTAACAGTTATACTTACCTGCACAAGGGAGGGCCAATAAGCATGCTGTCATGGAAGGGGAGCTCATTAGTAGTTGATGGGGGACTGAATTCAGAATCAACTAAATCACAAGGTGCTAGATGTTTCTGTGAAGGATTTTTTTGGATTAGATTATTTGAAGCACGAAGACCCACCCTAAATCTGGGTGGCACTTTCTGGTGGCAGCCTGGATAAAAGGACACAGAAGAAGGAACTTTTCTTTCTGCCTGCTTGTCCTCATTCTTCATGTCCATCTATTCTGTTGCTATAGCAATTCTTCACTGATGTTGGAGCCTACTTCTTTAGGTTCCAATCTTTATTATTATTATGTATATGTTATGTAATATTACCTTTATTATTATGTATAATTTCAACACAGACTGAAGGCTACCTTCTCTCCAGGAATCTTCCTGGTCTGAGCAACTAACAGATTCCCTGTCTTTCTGGTGTGAAAAAGCCATTGTTGGATTGCCCAGGCTTTAAGCATCTTTAAGCCAATCTAATAAATCCACTTTTAATACATCAACTTACTATTTATCAGTTCTGTTTCTTTACAAAGCCATGACTAACACAGGGAGAGAGGGAGGGATGTTCTCATCAGTGGCATAGTCACTGACGAGGTGGCTATTCTTGTAAACATATGCTTACTGATGCTCCTGTAAACTCATGAGTGTGTGTGTGTGTGTGTGTGTGTGTGTGTGTGTGTGTGACAGAGAGTGAGAGAGAGAGAGAGGTGGAGTACAAAGGAAGGAAGGAAGGAAGGAAGGAAGGAAGGAAGGAAGGAAGGGAGGGAGGGAGGGAGGGAGGGAGGGAAGAAGGAAGGAAGGAAGATAAAAGAGGGCTAGCTAGGAAGAGGAAGGAAGGGAAGTAGTGAATGAAAGGAACAAAACAGAGTAACAGAAGTGAATATGCTGTGAATATACATAGACATGTATGAAAATGTCATGACAAAACCATCTTATGTATAAATACTGTATGTTAATAGAAAAGATTAAAAGGAGGCTCCATGCTGAGTGTATTTATGAATTTAGAGCTATACATCGGATGTTAAAGCTAGCACTAATTTATGAATTAAAAACTGAGACTGCTTAGCCTAATAGGTATTACAGAAACATATGAAAGTGCTCATTCGAAGGAAACATTGTTACATAAATCGAATTGTAGGTGTTTTTACCAAGAGCATATGCTTTCAAGGGCTACATCTTAGTTCTAAAGTGAACCGGCTTTATCCAAACCTGTTTCGGGAACTTATTCTGGAGGAGTTACTTCGTTTGGAAAGTGAAAAGATGGCTCCTGTTGAATAGTTGATGCCATGCAGCGCCTGTCCAAAATCTTTCTGAAATGTCACTTTAAATAGAAGATGGGAAAATGTCAAATTCCAATTATGGGAACTACACTTAAAAGGCAACTTTACATTTTAAGGTAAAAAGTAGAAATTCAATATGAAAATTCAGGAGGGAAAAAGTGTGTTCTTTCCAGCTATGCTTCTTGAAATGTTCTATAACGTCTAGACAGATGTGAGCTGGCCATAAGACTCTGTTTAATATCAATAGCTTAAGATGATGTTAAAAATCCAAGATGGGGAGTAACTCAAAGACTATAAATAAAATCTTCAAATTCACAGAATACACACTTTCCTGACAACTGTTAGGAAAATCACTACATTCGCTTGCGATATTTTCCACATCTGTGAAATACTTTGCCAGGAAGGATATTAATAAGGGCGAGTCTTGCTGTGAGATAAAGTGCTTTGTGACAAGCAGTGGAAATCTGGAATTTTAAATTCGAATTTTCCCTTAGAAGGTAAATTAATATCTCATTTGAGACTGGGTCAGTTTTCAGTTGGCATAATCTAGTGATAGCTAAGTCAGAAATAAAGGGTCAGACCAATCAAGCAGATACAAAATGTTCAATTGGAAGTGCTTCCAATTGCGACATTGAAGGAATTTATAAAGCTTGAGATTTTTCCACAAGAATAATAAAAGCCTTGAGGTATGTGGCAAAACTTGACTCCAAAACCACCAAGTCACACCTACTGACTCTTTGACCATGTAGAAACAAATGGAATCCAGACCAAATTCAGACTAATTCTCCTAGGCTCACAGATGGCTGGAGTTTGCAAGTCACAGCTCCTGTAAAAGCTGAAGAGAGGAAGCACAGATGTTTATCCCCCAGTGAGGAAGTACATGCTTCCTGGGGGGACATTGCCAGTGGGAACACAAGGGATCAAGTGGCTTCAGGGAACCGTGCTTGCAGAGGTAAAGCAAGAACTTCCTGATTGGATGCTTGAAGCCTTACTCAAAAGATGTTATAGTTAGGGCAGCTATGGAGTTTAGAAAAGGCTGGGCAAGAAGGCAGAGTTAGGGCCTGGGATGTAACTCCATTATAGTATGCATAAGGCCCTGAATCAACAACAAGAAAAGGGGGGAAGAAGGGGAGGGAGAGAGGGGTGGGGGGAGGGAGAGAGAGAAAAAAAGAGAGGAGAGAGAAGATGGAGAGGAGAGGAGAGGAGAGGAGAGGAGAGGAGAGGAGAGGAGAGGAGAGGAGAGGAGAGGATGAAAAGGAGGAGGGAGAGGTTTCTTTCTTTCCTCCTCTTCCTGCTCTTCCTCCTCAGGAGGAATAAAGAAAAGAGAGGGAGGAAAAAGGAAGCCAGACTTGGTAACTGATGAAAAGGTTTATCTATCTACTTTGTTAATATTCTGGAATCTTCTATGAACAGAAATGACAGTATACAAGTGAACTCTGTTTCATGTATTCCAAATGGCTTTTGTGATGGGCAGAGGAAAGGCTCCAGGCGATGACGGCAAAAAGCTTTCCAGGGTCCACTGACCATTTTGAAGTATACGCCAGATAAACAGTCCTTTGGACTTTGATTTGTGCTTTTCAGTATGCACGGTGGAGAGTGGGCAGGTGACATTTTATAGATATTTTTGTATCATTTTTACAATTCTAACTGTAAATGGGAGATAAATCTGAAAAAGTTGTGTGCAACCCGAATCGTAGATTTTGAAATAACCTCGTGGAGCTGGTTGAAGAAGGGGACAAGCAAGTGTTTCTTACCACCAGCCTCCGCCCAGCCTCTGTGAATGTGTCATTAGGTTTGACTAAAGCTAGGTCCAGGTAACTTATTACAGCCAATACTTGTATAGACATTTCAGTTTTCAGGCAAGAACAAATTGCTAATTGCTTCTTTCACTTTTTCTCTGAGGGTGAGTGGCTTCCATCACAAGTCCACTGTTATTTCTACATATATGATTAACTGAGCCAGCCACTGACTCAAATGAAAACTAATAATTACTTTCCTGGCCTACTACAGGGTATTAGGACATATAATTAGGTGAATTCTAAACCATCACAAATTACCTGAGAAACTGGATTACTGGCACTGGTAACATTAGGATGTCCATTCTTTACCAGAAAAGTATGTGGAAGTATCAGGCAGAAATGTTTAGAGTTTGTGAGAGTTCACAGGAATACTAACCAGAATATTAACTGGAAACCATGTTACTATCAATCAAATATGGCTACTCTCAGTGTTTCTATTGCGTACAAGCATAGCGTTTACATTTGCACATGGTTGAAAACTTCAAAAGAGGAATAACATTTTGTGATATTTTTTAAATTATATGGAATTTAGAGTCCATAAATAAAGTTTTAGCAGGATAGTTATAGTCCTGCATTTATATAACCTATAGTTACTTTTGTATTACAAAAGCAGCAATGAATGGTTTTGATAGAAACTGTATGACTCATATTTAAAGTACTTACTATCTGGCTTTTTATTAAAAAGATTGCTGACATCTTGTATCTTACATATGAGGTGGTATGTATCCTAGCAATAGAGCCTAGCATTGAAAAATAATGTCCATATTTGATTTAAGTGAGGTATCAAAATATCAAGAAGTTACTGAACATTGAAATAATGTATACATTCTGTAAACATATAAGATACAATTAGTCATATCAGGGTGACAAATGTATAAGTGATTTTTAAAAAAGAAATGTATTTATTTATTTTATTGAAATTTTTTCATGTAACATACTTTGATCATATTCCTTTCCTTCCCTCCCACATCTTTCCTACCTCCATACCCACTCAATTTTATGTTCTTTCTCTCTCTAACAACAACAAACAAACAAATGGACACACAAATAAAACAATACAAAACAAAAAAGTGCATGAAAACCATGGAGTCCGTTTTAGGCTGGCCAACTCCTCCTGGGGAGTGGTTGATACACCCAGGGACATTCCACTGAAGAAAACCGATTTCCCTTTTCTAGCAAGTATCAATTGCAATAGCTTCTTGGTTAAGGATGGGATTTTGTGTCCACTTTCCCTTCTCAGTGCTGGGATTTTGTCTGGTTTGAACCTGTGCAGGCCTTGTGTGTGAGGCCCTAGTCTCTCTGTTTGTATGAATGCCCATCCTGTTGTGTCTGGGAGACAGTGTTTCTTTGGATCATCCACTATCACAGGTGCTATCCCTTCTCTTCATAGATCCCAAAGGGAGGGGAAGGGTTTGATAAAGACACCGCCATTCCTGATTTCTCTAAGGTTTCTCACTCTCCCCACACTGCCCAGTTATGAATCTCTGTGTTAATTCCCATCATCTGCAAGAATAAGCTTCTCTGATGCAAGCTGAATGACACACTGATCTACGGGCATAGTGCTATGCATTGTCACTGTATAGCAAGGCTCCTTTAGCCTAATAATAGCATTAGGTTTTTCCCTAGTCCTCTGGCCTGTCTAATCTCAGGTTCTTTTTTTTTTTAAAGATATATTTATTTATTTTATTATGAGTACACTGTAGCTGTCTTCGGACACACCAGAAGAGGACATCCAATCTCACTATGGATGGTTGTGAGCCACCATGTGGTTGCTGGGATTTGAACTTGGGACCTCTGGAAGAGCAGTCAGTGCTCTTAACCGCTGAGCCATCTCTCCAACCCTAATCTCAGGTTCTTGCAATCTGAACAGTTACGGGTTCCGTCTTATGGAGTGGGCCTTAAGTCAAAACTTAAAAAGTGATTGGTTATTCCCTTAACATTTACACCAGTATTGCACCCATGTGTCTTCAGGCAGACCACTGTTGTCCATCACAGGGTTTGTGATGTACTGACACAGGTGATAGTGATGATTGTTTTTCTCTTTTAATAGCATACAACGTTCTTTCCAGCACCATATTCATTTACCAGTATGGGTGAAACTTCTAGTTAGGCACTAGTTTGATTTCTCCATGATTCGTGATATAAGCAAGTGTTATTTTCAATAATAAGGCCTTACCCTCAGGATTTTTAAAATAGCCAATAGTCTCTGCAATACCTGTGATGTTTTGAGGGTGAGGGGTCTCTACTGGCTCAACAATGTAGGAATGTAACCCATTCCTCTGCTGAGGCTGAATAATCTTACTATTTTTCCTGCCCTCATGTTTGAAAGTTTTACTAGGGTTCCTCCCCTGGGTTATAGAAACAGTTAGTAAATATAAGGGGAGGAATGCTGAGAGCAGGAAAAATCGTCTTCTTGAGGAAGAGCACGTCTTGGTATTGCTAGACTAATACCAAATAGTGAGCCCAGAAAACACAGAAATAACGTGGTATAGACTGAATATGGTATGTTTATGCATTTAGCAATATATATGTATATACATGTGTGTGTGTGTATAACAAAAATTAATGAAAAAATAAGTCATGAAAGAGAAAAAGGTAGAGTATTTGGGATGGTTTAGAAAAGGAAAGGAACAGGGTAAATGATTTAACTATATTATACGGTTAAAAAATGAAAAAAAAAATTAAAAAAAATCAAGGAACCTGAGAGGGTGGGCTGGGGTTTCATTGCTTCACTGAATTGGACTTTGGTACCATTGTTGCTTGGACTACGGTACATAGAAATACATGACCAACCCAGCCATCTTCTCTCTCTTGATATACCTGTATTGGAGAGCATAATGATGTTTGTTATTACCTTCAGCGAACCTCCCATAGGGTGCTCAGCTTACCTCCATTTCTACTGACTTCGGCCACACTGCTCTCTGGACACTGTTCATGGACTAGGTGCTTATGGTACTTATGATCCAGCCTGCAATGACATGGAGAATGCGGAGACCAACGACCTCAATGACCTCTAGGCTATTCCCCTAGCTCAAGGTTAACGGTAGGGTAGCTTTTCCCAGATATAGTCTAAGGGGAAGCTGAATACAATGAGTAACTGATATAATACCAGCCCCATGACTTCCCAGTGAACTAAAATAACAAAGTAATGTTTGCCTTGCAGAGAATGGGTCCTGTCTGGACCAACACCAGAATTCATCACAGGAAAGATAAGACTCCACAAGTTCAGCAGACCCTGACAATGACCCACTGCTAGCAGATGCAAATGTTTAAGGACCAATCTACTCTAGTACTTCATCTTCTTTCCTCCTCCTTTCCCCTCCTCCACCTCTTCTCTCTCTTTTTTGCCCCCTTATTCCCCATTTTTCTCTTCCTACCGTTCTGTGAGTAGTATTGGGCTGTGCCTTATTTAAAGACTTTCTATGCTTTTATATTCCAGCTATCAATTTTTCTTTAGTTTCTTTCACAATCGGAAAATATTTCTTTTTAATATTTTTATCAATCACGTTCTCCTCTTCCCCTTTGCTCCTGGTTTTTTTTTTTTTTTTTTTTTTTTGAGACAAGCTTCCTTTGTATAGCCTTGGATGTTCTGGACCTTGCTCTGTAGACCAGGAGATGTGCCTGCCTCTACCTACTGAGTCCCACCACCACCTGGCTCTGATCTTTTTTTTTCTTTTTTTAAATAACTGTCTCTTCTTTTCCTTTTATTATTTTATTACCCCTACTTCCTCTCTTTCCCTTCTTTCTTTTCTTTTCTTTTTTTAAATTTTTTCTCAAATCATAATTAATTCACACAGGGGTATAAACACAGAAAGGCAGGACATAGGGAAGGGAATGACACTGGAGTGTGGGTGCTCAGGGGGAATACAGATATCTTCAGAACCAGGTATCGGCTGGGTGAAGGTTCAGGGGACAAGTCACCATGACTCTGCCTATGACTCGCTTGTCCCCATCTAAGCTGGTATTGTCTGCCAAGGCTACCTATTTACAAGGTCCATGACCACTCAGGCTTATAAATATCCACAAAAGCTGCCCGTTGACATTAGCTTATAGCCATCTGTTTCAATGTTCTTCCACTGAGACCCAAGACTTGGTGTTTGTATACATGTATGACAGGCCCATTGCTGATTTTAGGCCTATGGCTGATTTTAGGCCTACAGTGTGTAAGCAGGGCTGCCCCTGACATCTCCTCCCTTCTCTAAGTATAGAAGGGCTGTGGCAATTCTAAACTTGCGAAGGTGGGAATAGAGGCCTGACCTCCAGTATTTGAAGGGGACCTCGTAATGGCTCCAGTCCCCCTGTCGTTGTCCAGTGAGGCATGAGGGCCATACCCATCCCGATGTCTTTTTCCTGGAGAGGGGATACTTTTGACATCAACCCCTATGCAGTCAGGCTTGTCCCTCAGGGAACCCAGATAGATATTTTTATCTTTTATTGATATTCCCTTGCAGTGCTTAGCCTCACAGCCTAAGCAAGAATTCAGATCGCCTGTCAGAGGGGGTTCTGGGTGGCCCCTCTCTGCTTGGCCTAGGGGCAGAAGTCCCCCCTTTTAAGGTTGGGTGGAGATGGGTTTTGGAAACACCCTGTATAAAGTAACAACCTCATCTTGAGTCTCGTGGTCCTCCATAGCTAACTTATGATAATGTATCTGAGTAGGTTTTGCTACCAAATTATTTATCTGTTGTATCACAGAGTTAGTCCGCCTATTTGAGAGCCAGGGACCAACAGAAAAAAGCAAAAAGAACCCAAATAATGGTCCCAAGATGGAAGGAAATAGGGTTGACAACCTTGGAGAGGCTGCAAATCAATTCTTGTACCAGCATTCATCTGTCTCTTTCTCTCTCTGATTTTTCTTAGGCTTCACTACTTATTTCATGCTCTCTTTAACCCTCCTTGTCTTGTCTATGTAAAGGCAACCTTCTTCTTTGAGGATTGTACACAGTCAAGAGCTGTATACAGTCTTTTCTATTGTACTAGGGTAAATCAAGTCCAATAAGGATCTTTGCGATTTTAGGAGGTCTCTTCAGACGGCGAAAGGAGGGATTTCTTCAGATTAGTGAAGTCAATCTCTAGCTGTTTGATGTTCTTGTCAGTGGCCCTTCAAAGGTCTGAGTAGTATAAGTTCGGAGGCCAGCATCTGGATTAGAACTTCTAACCGCAGACATCACGGGTGATTCATTTTTACCTGGGATGCTGCCTGAGTGAAAGCTTCTGGGAGTCCCTCTTTCTCTCGGTTTCCTGGTGTTGGGTACGGAGCTGCCGCCTGTGACCTGCTCTATCCAAATGATTGTCTATAAAAGACTCTCTTTCCCTTCTATAATCTCATTCATTTGCTGTTTTTCATTAAGTCTGAATAATTTTTAACTTCATGTAACAGTATATGTTAATTTTGCCAGTTTCTGGTCTATAGGTATCAGTGATATGTCTGTGGGATTTATTTAATTTTAAATGTGTTTCTCTATCTTGTTTGCCTTGGTGGTAGTGTTAGTAGAGCAAACTGTCTTCTCTTTTTGAGTGGTACTTTTGAATGGGTTGAGTCCTCAAGTGTAGGCTTCTTATTATGAAGACTCCCAAATAAAACTGGAAGGGCAAACCATTCCAACAGATGCGCAAATTGCAATGGTAACACCACAAACACTATGAAAAGGCTAGGTTACTATAAGTCCTCCAAATAATCAAAATCCTTTGACTACTGTTGTGGTTTGAATATGCTTGGCCCAGGGAGTGGCACTATTAGGAGGTGTGGCCTAGTTGGAATAGATGTGGCCTTGTTGGAGGAAATGTGTCACTGTGTAGGTGGGCTTTGAGGTCTCCTAATATACAAACTCCACCCAATGTGGAAGAGGCTGCCTTTGGATCAAGATGTAGAACTCTTGGCTCCTCCAGCACCAAGTCTGCCTGCGCAATGCCATGCTTCCTGCCATGAAGACAATGGACTGAACCTCTGAAACTGTAAGCCAGCCTCAATTAAATGTTTGCCTTTGTAAGAGTTGCCTTGGTCATCGTGTCTCTTCATAGCAATAAAACGCTAACTAAGATAACTATTGAATTTAAATTACTGGTTCAAAGAGGAATAAATTGTTAGAGGTAGACTTCAAAGGGTTACTAATGAACATGATCAGTGACCTCAAAGGGATTGCAAGCAAGCAGATGATGATGTAAGGAAGTCAATCTAGGATCGAAAGAACCTGCCGCCAGCATTGATGAAAAACATGTATTCAAACAAAAAATAATAACAAAACTGGAAAAGGCTAAAAAAAAAATCCTGGATAAATTCCTAGACCCATAAGAACTACCAAAATAGAATTAACAGGAAATTTGAAAACTTAAATAAAACCAGAATAAACAACAAGATTTAAACAGTGACAAAGACTCCAAACAAAGAAATTCCCAGGACAGATTCATTGCCAAATTATTTCAAACCTTTAAAGAAGAGCCAACATTGAATGTTTCTCAAATTATTCCACAAAATAGAATTCTATGAAGCCAATATTACCTTGATATTCAGGGTTCTCTTGAAAATTGAATGTATAAAATTAATCTCTCTCTCTCTCTCTCTCTCTCTCTCTCTCTCTCTCTCTCTCTCT